>NC_056728.1:834028519-834100455 GCF_019279795.1 Protopterus annectens | reverse complement strand
TTTAGTGCCAAAGAAGACTTGGGTCTGGAGGCCCATTTTGGATCTCAGCCAGCTAAATAAAACAGTGGTTCAGACCAAGTTCTGCATGGTCATGATTCAATCCATCCTCCCATTTCTGCGGGAGGGTGTGTGGATGTGCTTGTTAAATCTCTGAGATGCATATTACCACATCAAAATGGACAAGCGCTCCAGGCGTCTCCTTCGCTTCCAGCTGGGAGACAATCACTACCAGTTTAGAGCCCTGCCATTCAGTCTCTCAACGGCCTCCATAGTGTTCATGAAATGCGTAGCCGTGATCACAGCTCATCTGAGACTTCAGGGATTCCAGGTGTTTCCGTATTTAGACGATTGGCTACTCTCCGCCCCCATCAAGCTCTTTCTGGTCAGAGCCCTCCGCTACACTCTAGTTCTAGCGGAGTCGCTGGGCATCACCATCCACTGGAAAAAATCCAACCCTGAGCCATCACAACAATTGGAATTTATAGGGGCAATATTCAACACTCAATCAAGTCTGGTCTGTCTTCCCTCTCACAGACTTCAGAGATTAAGGTTACAAGTTCAAGTGATACTCTGTCAAAGAAAGGTGTCTGCAAGGGACATTCTTCAGGCTCTGGGGTCTATGGCAGCAGTCATCCCAATTGTTCCCCTAGCCAGATTTTACATGAGACTACTACAATGACTTCTTCTGTCTCAGTGGATATCCAAGCTTCATCCTTTGACCTCACAGATTCTCATCACCAACACCTGCAAAAAATATCTCTTCTGGTGGATGAGTAGAGACGAAAATCTTTTCTGTCGCCCCATCCAGGCTTCCCAACCCAGCGCCAGGTGACCACGGATGTGTCCCTGATAGTGTGCAGTGGCCAATTTCAGGAAAGTCAGCCCAAGTCACGTGGTCCAACATAGAGGTGAACTTGCATATCAGTGTCCTGGAGTTAAGAGGGGTGCTATTGAGGTTGCAAGCATTCCACCCGCTCCTTCCGTCCAGTAGAATTGCTATCCAGTCAGACAACATGTCCATTGTCTGGTATATAAACAAACAGGGAGGGACTAAATTTTACCCCCTGTGTCACAAAGCCATGAGAATCTGGCATTGGGCGATAGCTTTCAACTGCTTGCTGATCGCTAAGCATATCCTGGGGAGCTCCAGCGTGATTGCACACAGGCTAAGCAGATGCATGCTCCGTCCTCACGAGTGGTCTCTCAATCCGAGTGTGACGGCAGAAATCTTCAGCCGTTGGGGTCAGCCATGCTGCGATCTTTTCACCTCCCCCTCAAACACAAAATGCAGAAGCTACTTTGCCGTCTTTCCCCTTCACAGGGAGTCACCGAGAGACACTTTGATTCACGATTGGCCCGCAAGTCTCCTTTATCCTCTGATTCCACTGATTCCCTTTTTTCTAAGGAAAGCTATTCAGTTGAGAAGCAAAGTGATCCTCATTGCCCCATTCTGGCCTCATCAAGTGTGGTTTCCCTTCCTCCTAGCATATCTGTTACAACCTCCTTGGATCCTAGACACTTGTCAGGACCTCATATCTCACCCACAAGGGTTCACTCCACCGAATCTATACACTCTCAAGCTGACAGCTTGGTTCCTCCACTTCACTTAGTTGCCAGGCAGGAAACCCTCTCCTCATCTGTTCGTGATATTATCCTGGCATACCATGAGCCATCCAGCAGAAACCTTTACAGGGACAAATGGAAAAGATTCTCTATCTGGTCACATAATCTGAAATTAGATCCATTCCCTGCTCCTGTAGCTGCTACTTTTCAGTACCTTGCTGAGTTGTTCGACAATGGTGCATCAGCTTCCACCATTCAAGTCCATTTAGCAGCTATTTCCAACTTCCATAATGGTTCAGATGGAGTCCCGCTTATTTTCACTCGACTTTGCAAGACCTTCCTCAAAAGAGTTTTCCACAGCAGACCTCCCATCAGTCAACCAGTGGAGGCATGGAATCTCTCCCGGGTTCTTCCGTCTCTATCTCTCTCTCTACCCCCTTTTGAGTCTGCTGCGACATGTAATCTAAAATTCCTGTCATGGAAATCCTTTTTTCTGGTGGCAGTCACTTCAGCCAGACGTTTATCTGAGTTTCATGTTTATGTATCAAGAACCCTTTTCTGATCTTCCATAAGGACAGAGTATCACTTTGCACCAACCCATCTTTTCTCCCCAAGGTGGTTTCTGACTTTTCTATTTACCAGTCCATTGAGCTCCCTGTATTTTTTCCGAATTATTCAAACAAGGGAGAATACTGCCTACATTAATTGGATGTTACCAATGCACTTGCTAAGCACATTCTTGACTATCCCACCCATCAGTTTAAATTCATTGGGATAGATCAGGCGGTTTGTGACATTAGGGGCGGTCCTACCGCATTAAAGTTTTTGGAACTTGAACTACAGTGGCAGATTAGGTTGGAAGCATATCATTTCCCTGGTTTAAATGAAGCATGTTCTATTTCTTGTTTACTAAATATTTTTAGTCTCAAAAGATAAACCTATGTGGCTATACGTCACTTATGCAGTTTCAGTAATTTTCCTTTTAGAATACTTAGTTTATTACACACATATATATTTAACATATTTTGTATTTTGCATATTCACTTCATTTTTTAATTTTCAGTCTTGAATAACCTTAGGGTTTTTGTATTTGTATTTCTAGTTTAGATGTTTTATTGTATTTAATGGCAGACCGTCTGTCTTACATGAGTTTTTCGGTCTTTTTTCATCACACTGTGATAGGGACGTCATATATATATATTTTTCTGGGTTTATTTAGGAATTTAATTGTTGATGTATATTTAACTATTTTTTATTATGTTTTATTTTAATTTATTTTTATTTTTTGACCAGTACATAAGCTACACACACATGTAGTATTTTTTAGTGCTGTATGGTTTTATTTATGTAAGGTATTTTTCATTTTCACCCTTACATATTTGTTATATCTATCTGTATTTTTAAATGTTAATTGGTTTTTAATTGTGTTTAATTGTTGACAACTTCTGTATTTAAATACTGCACTGTGATGGAGTGTAATTTATTCTGAAGAAGTTTGCCCATTTGAGCAAACGAAAAGCGCTTCAATTAAATTTTGGTTTTGGATTTGATTTACCTGGTCTACCTGGTCGTTTGCTTCAGTTATCAACTGAATATTTTCCTACATTTGGAAGATTGTTGGGTACTTCGACTTCTGGTTCATTTCTGTGTTTTACTAGTTGGCAGTGTCTTTGGTTTTTACTGAGTATGGCGTCTGAGTCTGTATGTGAACCAGCCAGCGATTTTCCCAACGGTACACCGGAGCTACTTAGGTCTAGTACGCCAGGTACTGCAATTCAACCTGCTATTCAACCCTCTGTGCCTGCAATTCAACCTGTTATTCCACCCTCTGTGCCTCCTGAAACACATAACATCAGTACTAAATCTTTGGACTTACTGTTGAGTAAGATTGACTCTATGTTAATGAGAATCGATTTGTTGGAGAAGGCACAAGGTTTTAATCCCGCTTTGCTCTCTAAGGGGAATTTAATGGTTAATCGTGCTGTTACATCTGTTCTTCCGAATGTAGTTAACAGCGACGAGGTTAACGATATTTTAGTTCCTCAAGTTTCAATGGGGAACGCCACGAGCATTTATGCAGCAGATAAATTGGTTAATAAAGCACCATTGGACCCGGGTCGTGCTTTGAAAGCTAACGTCACTGTAGTAGCAGGTTCGGTTGACGTCAACTGTGAAGGGCAGAGGAGAATTCCGGCCGTCGACAGTCACTTACAGCAGAACGCTTTTGGTTCTTCGGTGAACGTACATGACTCTGGACTTTCGGGGCAAGTCAACACGCCAGCTTTACCACTTGTGGATTTAAATGTTAACAATACTGCATCTAATATAAGCTGTCAACTTGAGGGGAATATTTTTACTAACAGGAATCGACAACTCGATGGTAGCAACGCTTTTCTGCCATCTATGGGGAATAATAGGATGCAGCCTCCGGTGAGTAATAACATCAATAACTATCCTGACTTCTCCAATTGGATCTGTGTTAATCCATCGTTTAATTCAGAGGCACCTGTATCACTTCCTCAGGGCAATAACATTGAGCCTGATATATCCAGCAATTTAAAAACTTTTGACAGTATTTTGTTAAAAATCAAAAAATTACAGCTTGAAATAGCTTATTTTAATGAATGTTTGGCTCGAAGAATAGTGCCAAAAGGCTTAAGACACTTCCAGTATCCAACTGGTTTAGTTGCAAATTCTGCCTTTCATCAGGAACTTGTCTCTTTGTTTGACAGACATGGATTTGAGTTGCTTAACGTGATGATTAAACACTACTCAGTACAAATTGATGAACTTAATGTTGAAGCTACTATGTTGGACAATGTTATAAAATCTGATCTTGTTTTTGATAGGTACAGATTTGACTACGCCAGACTATTCAGTAGTATTGATGAATATCATGTTAAATTGAAATCTGTCAAAGTGAAAAAACTAGATAGGGATTCAAAGGCCTACAGGGAAGGGGTTGCTTACCCTAAACCCCCTTTAGGCCAGATTTGGAGGGTTAATTCTGGACCTCACACTAACACTTCTAACCTCAATGTACTAAATGTTGTTTCTGAGGGTGTTTCCTCTAACAACAACAATGTAGGTGACACTCAGAATGATTTTCCGGTTGGCAATGAAAATGTACCATCCTTTGAATTGCGTAGAAGTGAGAGGATCCAGAATAGAAATAATATTAACACTAATAACAACACCAATACACAGGACAATTTTTTAGGAGCGAGACCCAAAATTCAGCGTCAGTGGCAGAACCGACCCAATCAGAGGAGAACCAATCGGTAACAATGTTTTCTCCTCAGGCCCAGTATTGTCATGCAGTTTCAGCTGATACTGTGGATACTCAAGTACCTTCTTTTCTATTGGCAGATGCTGGTTCAGTTATTTCTGATGTGCAGCAAGGTCCAGTTATTAGTACCAACACTTTAGGTGATTTTAAAGTTTATAATTTTTCCAAAACTCCTATCACTACTGACATGGCAGATCTAATGGCGAAGGGTCTTACGTATGTTCCCCAACACCATTTGGATTTTGTCAAGGCTATCATCGATGTTAAAATTTTCACCAGGAAGCTCAATTTCAAACTTATGATGGGAGGGGGAGCTTATACTGATTTTTCCAGCCAACTACATGTGTCCAGTACCTTTAATCCACCACTCCATCCACTTTTGTCTATATTTGAACAGATGTGTGAAGTGGATATTAGGAGCCACACTAACAAGTCAAAACATTTTACTCCACGCAACATTTCAGCGGAAATTGAGAGTATCCAAACTCTCCGTTCCAACAATTTACGTATTTGTAAACCTGACAAAGGTGGGGGGGTGGTGATTTTTGAAAAGAATGACTACTTTGACCGTATGACGCTGTTACTTGATACCCCTGTTTATGCACTGAGTTCCAAAAATGAGATTAATAATGCATACAGGATTATCAAGGATCAAATTGATGAGATGTTTTTGGAAGGCAGGATCGACCTTGATTTATTTAATTATATGTCAACTGCCTACCCCAGGATTCCGTATTTCTTCGGAATACCCAAAATTCATAAGAATGTAGCAAACCCTCCAATGCGCCCCTTGATTGACAGTCGGGGTTCACCAACTTATGCCTGTGCTAAGGTTGTGGACCATATATTACAGAAATACATTCCACAGGAGGTGCATATTTGTAAAGATTCATGGTCATTTTTATCCAAAATTAATGAATTACGGTATGAGGACCATCTTAACTTTCTCACTGTGGATGTTAAAGATTTATATACTTGTATCCCTCAAGATATAGCGGTCGAGTGGGTGAGCGAACGGTTAAGATCTAGAGAAGCAAGCAGTAACGATATTTCGTTAGTGGTTGAACTTTTGGATTTAACATTATCTAGGAATTTTTTTATGTTTGGAGATAACTACTATCTTCAAACTGTTGGAGTTGGTATGGGTTCACCATACGGTGCCAGTGTGGCGAATTTAGTTATGGCCCACTGGGAACACCAATTTGTATTTAACCATCCACTATATTCAGAGTATTTAGTGTATTACACCCGTTACCTAGATGATATTTTTATCCTTTTTAATGGGAATGAGGTACAAGCTACTGCATTTGTAGACTACCTTAACCAAACAACTGACTTTTTGGTGTTTACCTCGACTTTCAGTGACAATCGGATAGCATACCTGGATATTATGTTGGTTAAGGACTCTAACACTTCTTGTTTTACATCAAAGATCCATAGGAAACCCACCTACTCAAACACCCTGCTGCATTTCACAAGTTGTCATCCGTACACACAGAAACGTGCAGTTGTTAAAGGCCAACTAGTTAGAGCCGCTAGAATTGTTAGTAGGGATGATGAGTATGATGAGGAATGTATTAATTTAAAAAAGATGTTCTCGAGCCGAGGTTACCCTATTGGATTGATTGAAGAACTAATAGGTGAAATTTCAATGAAAAGGAGTTCCAATTTTTATGTACCACTATTGCAGGTAAAAAAAAGTAGCGAATCAACAACATTAGCAACCTACTTGAACAGTTCGGTAGTTGAGAATGAGGATAGGGTTGGTTCATTCGATCTCCCTAGGTTTATCACTACCTTTGCAGTGGACAGTGCTAGTTTGTGGTTTATTGTCAAAAAGAACTGGCATTTGTTTAGAACTGATCCAGGGGTGTCATTGAAACTAGGTTCAACTCCGAAGGTGACATACAGGAAAGCAAGGAACCTCAAATCTTGGTTTGAGATGAAACCACCTCCTGCTAGATGCCCTGGGAAGTTCAAATGTCATGCTTGTAATTACTGTAAATATAAAATTGAATCCAATAGGTTTACAGTTAACAAGCATGAATTCAAACTTAAGCACAGACTCAATTGCAATTCAAGGATGCTAGTATATTTAGCTCAATGTCAAAATTGCTCAGCTCATTATGTAGGAAAACGGAACGTAGGTTTAGAGAACGCATTTACGAGCATCAGTACGCTATAAAGAAAAATAAGGTTACCAATGCACTTGCTAAGCACATTCTTGACTATCCCACCCATCAGTTTAAATTCATTGGGATAGATCAGGCGGTTTGTGACATTAGGGGCGGTCCTACCGCATTAAAGTTATTGGAACTTGAACTACAGTGGCAGATTAGGTTGGAAGCATATCATTTCCCTGGTTTAAATGAAGCATGTTCTATTTCTTGTTTACTAAATATTTTTAGTCTCAAAAGATAAACCTATGTGGCTATACGTCACTTATGCAGTTTCAGTAATTTTCCTTTTAGAATACTTAGTTTATTACACACATATATATTTAACATATTTTGTATTTTGCATATTCACTTCATTTTTTAATTTTCAGTCTTGAATAACCTTAGGGTTTTTGTATTTGTATTTCTAGTTTAGATGTTTTATTGTATTTAATGGCAGACCGTCTGTCTTACATGAGTTTTTCGGTCTTTTTTCATCACACTGTGATAGGGACGTCATATATATATATTTTTTGGGTTTATTTAGGAATTTAATTGTTGATGTATATTTAACTATTTTTTATTATGTTTTATTTTAATTTATTTTTATTTTTTGACCAGTACATAAGCTACACACACATGTAGTATTTTTTAGTGCAGTATGGTTTTATTTATGTAAGGTATTTTTCATTTTCACCCTTACATATTTGTTATATCTATCTGTATTTTTAAATGTTAATTGGTTTTTAATTGTGTTTAATTGTTGACAACTTCTGTATTTAAATACTGCACTGTGATGGAGTGTAATTTATTCTGAAGAAGTTTGCCCATTTGAGCAAATGAAAAGCGCTTCAATTAAATTTTGGTTTTGGATTTGATTTACCTGGTCTACCTGGTCGTTTGCTTCAGTTATCAACTGAATATTTTCCCACATTTGGAAGATTGTTGGGTACTTCGACTTCTGGTTCATTTCTGTGTTTTACTAGTTGGCAGTGTCTTTGGTTTTTACATTAATTGGATGTTCATAGACGATTACGTTTTTACCTGGACAGAACTAAGTCCTTTTGCAAGTCGGACCAACTTTTCATTTCCTTTTCTGGCCCTAGAATGGGATATGCAGTATCTAAAGTTACTTTGTCAAATTGGCTCAGGGATTGCATTAGCTTCTCATATTCGCTTATGAATGAATCTAAGCCTGGTCAAATCAAAGCTCACTCAACTAGGGCTATTTCAGCATCGGTTGCCTTCTGCTCTAGGGCCTCCATGGATGACATCTGTGCAGCAGCCATTTGGGCTGTACCCCATACCTTCATCAAGCATTACAAATTGGATCTGATCTCCAGGGGAAGAGCAGGCTTTGGCCCAATGGTTCTCAGGAATGTTCTTCCATAAGGGCCTCCCAGGTTCTCCAAGTAGCTTGGGATTCTGTCCCAACAGTGATGAATAGGAAGAAGATTAACAACTTCTGATAAGAAGTTATGTTTTACCATAACATTACATCTGAGTTGTTGATCTTCTTCCAGTCATCACACCCTCCCTCCGACCCCCACCAAAGGGTCCTGGCGGATCTTCTGTGTCTTTGTGGTGTTTCAGGGTTTCTGCGCAGACATGGCCTCTGACTTTCTGTTTTCTCCTATATGTTGCATGCAAACTCGATCTGAGGTAACTGAGTGAAGGGCATTGTGGGTAGCAGCATAGCTCGAGAGTTTTTTGTGTATGCAAGCTTGGTATAAGGCCGACTCGGTTCCGAGGGCTTGGAACCGAACCCATCAGTGATGACTGGAAGAAGATCAACAGCTCAGATGGAACGTTATGGTAAGACATAACTTTGATTTTCTTTTTTTATACTTAAAGTGGAATATAAATTTACTGTAAGGGAAACTATCCTTCTCCCAGTTTTCTTTTCAGAAAATAAAAATGAGGGAGAAAGTGCTTAATACCTTGGATGTCTGCAGTCAACTCGGGTACTAACAAAATTCACAACTTCTGATCCCTTGTTGACTTCTTGTGAAGGTAAGACAAAGGGACAAACTATGCCTAAAACGTCTATTTTTAACTGTTTGTCTCAGGGTATTATGTTTTGTTGTTCCCAGCAAAACAGCAGTATTCCAGGCAGGGTCAAGACGTGCTCTACCACAGTCTTGACTCATCATGGGTTTTTGGAAAGGGCTGAACTTTAGAAGTAGCAACTTGGTCATCTTTGCATATTTGTACAAAGCAATATATATGGTAGGTTTTGCTAGCACTATCATGTACCTTTCCTGTCCCCCTCCAGTTATGTTATGGTAATCCAATCTTTATATTCTATGTTGCTGCAGACGTGTGAATATGTAGAACATAGTAAAGTTGTGTAAGTAAACCTAGCGCAAGTAGAGGTTCAAGTGACCACTGCTGCAGTAGCAGTGATCCCTCCATCCACCCTCCTTCTCTGTTTTGTTTATGGCAGTGTATGGACATGTGTTTTTTTCTTTTCTTAGCCATGAACTGCCAGAGCTTAGCCTCCCCCTGTCAGTCGTCATGAAAGCACTGAAGGTCATAACGCCCAAACCACTCTTAAGTCAGCTCATCTCAAGCTGACTAATGATTTATCCGTGTGCAAGGTGCCCTGAGATTTTGGAAGCCTGACAGGTGTTGTATACTATGCGGTAGATAACCCCATGTAGCTTAGGCTACTGCACCAGTGATCATGTACTGCTCTGGTAAGTTTACTTGTACAGCTGTACTTTCCTCAGTAGAAACTGTTAGCTTTTGTTGCTAACAAAATACACCATATACGTGCTCTTAGTCATGTCAATAATCCACAGCATGAAAATTTTTATATGCTTCAGATATCGGTAGAGTGTTCTGGAAGCATTTCTTTACAATGGTTTCCACAGCAAAACTGGTTCCCACAAAAGCAGTAATTCTTTCATATTACATGTGCATCTTTATCATTTAAGTTACTCAGTGGATTCAAATTTTTGCCGCCTCGATCAGCCTGTCCAATTTGGATGCGGATTGTGTGGTGCAGAAGTTGCTACAGGCACCGGTGTTCGCTAAATTTTTGTCTACTCCGACCAGGTGGTATCGGAGCCTAAAACTGTAATGCCATCTACTACTTCTTTTCCTCCGCTGAGCCATACCGGTCCTTTAGAGCCAGAGGAGTCAAACCTAATGATTGTTGAGCCTTTGGAGCCAAAACCTGTTCCAGTGCCATCGGGTCCGTGTACTTGAACTTCCTTGGCACCTATCGAGGAGTCTAGGAGATGACACTCCCCTGTCGGGTCCGGGGAGGATAGTCGGACCGACATGTCGGTTCCGACTTTACATCTCGGGGCCTCAACTCGGATGAGTTTGGCTCCTACTTCTGGTTTGGAACCCACTGTGCCGGTGCCGAGGGGATCTGTTTCTTTAGATCCAGCAGTCCCTTCTCATCGGAGCAGAGGTGCCTTCGAAGCCATGAGGAGATTGATGTCTCCTAAGACATCTACAGTTTACAGGTCCAGCTACCTCTTCCCCAAAAGTGCCTGTGTCCACTTCTGCTTCACAGATTCTTTTTAAGCGTAGAGACCCAGAGCCTCAGGAAGCCCTATTGGGTGGCCCCTGCTCTTCCGAGACCTCACCAGAAATTCCCACGATGAGGTTCCCAGGAAGAGAATCTGTAAGAGGAAGCACTTAGGCACTCCACAGGAGTCTCTCACATCCAATACCGACTTGGATGAATCAGAAGGGTCCCCCTCTGAAGATCTAATTTGCTGAGAGATTAGAAATCCTAGGCAGAGGGGTGGCTGGAAGTCCACCAACCCTACTGAAGGTGAGTCAGTTCTCCTAAAGGCTTTCAGGTCTCAACCCTCCACCTCTTGGGTGTCTCTGCCCTTCAATGAGCTCATGTATTTGGTCTCACAAAGGACGTGGAGTGTCCGGACACCATTGCAAATTTATTTCTGTGCCCCAAAATAAGTCATTCCTCACCAAGGGAGTGCCAGTTGATGCCATGGTGGTGGCGGTAGCTACCAAAAAGGAGATATCGGAAACCTCTTCCTCTATCCATCCTCCTAATAGAGTCTAGTGTCATGAATAGATATGGGAAGTGGACATACAGTTCAGCGACTTTTGCCATGCGTTTACTGAGCTATCTGACTCATTTTACGAGACTACAAAAAGACCTCCTAAAAGGGCTTGGAGATGCTTTTCAGGGTATGGTAGCTGCAGGAGCTTCAGACAAAAGTTGCCGCCCAGCTTGCTACCCTCAATTCCATAGTGAATTTGTCCATGTGTCTCATTTCATATGCCGCTGATGGAAGGAGTAGGCCAGGGGGAACAGGAATTGCTCTCAGGAGACATTCCTTGATGCGCCTGTGTTCCTTCACGGAGTCCTTTTAGTCATCCTTTGTCAACACCCCTTTTGATGGCTCTTCCCTTTTTGGGCCCAAAGTTAAGGAAACTCTGACCAGGTGTGAGCAGGAAGGAATGACTGCTGTCGGAGTCCGTTTCTCCACCCCTAGCAGACCCTATCCCAAGGTTCAAAAGGGAGGCAGAGGAGGGGGCAATAATGGAAGATGCCACCCTTGTGGCAGAGGGGGTCCACAAAACCAGGGTGAGAGAGACCAGTTCTTTGGGAAGCTATACCATCGTTCCTGAAAGGAGGCCCGACTGTCCTACTCTGGAGGCAGTCGGGGGTCGCTTAACTTTGTATCCAGACGCCTGGCTCAAAATAAATGACAACTGGGTACAAAGTATAGTTTCCAGAGGATATTTCATTCCTTTCACCACTCCCCCTCCATTGACATCAACAATCCCAGACATTCCACCCAGTTACAGGGAAAAAACGTTGCTATGAAAGAGCCATCAATGCAGTCCCAGAATACCAGACAGTTTCCGGAACTTACTGAAGATTCTTTAGTTCCAAAAAAGACAGGGGACTAGAGACCTATTTTGGACCTTAGCAGACTAAACAGATCTGTCAAAGAACAGAAGTTCTAGATGGTCACGCTTCAGTCAATACTTCCGTTTTTAGGGAAAGATGATTAGATGTACTCGATAGATCTGAAAGATGCGTACTACCATATGAAAATGGACAGAGCATCTAGGGATCATCTGCGCTTCTGGCTGGGAGCCAATCATTGCCAGTTTTCAGTCCTTCCCTTTGGTCTCACTACAGCCCCCAGAGTGTTCACCAAATGTATGGCAGTAATCACGGCTGACCTGAGGCGTTTATGATTCCAGGTATTTCCGTACTTGGACGATTGGCTCCTCATTGCCACTACCAGGCATCAGCTAATACAAGCCAAGGAGACCACTCTTACTGTTTGCAATCATCTGGGCATTACAATAAATTCAGAATAATCTGCCTTGTCGCCATCGCAACATATCGTTTTTATCAGAGCAGAATTGGACACCACCACCATCACTTTGAGTCTTCCAGCAGAAAGAAAGAGTTCTACTACTTCATCAGCAGGTTCACAACATCATATCCAAAGACAAGGCTCCAGCATCAGAAGTGCTAAAATTGTTAGGCATGATGGCAGCTGCAATATTAGCGTTACCATTGGGTCGCATGCACATGCGGTTTCTGCAATGGCTGTTTTTCACTCAATGGTTTTACCAAGAGCTCCCAATGTTTCATCTCATAATGATCACAAATGCATACAAAAAGGATCTTCAGTGATGGTTGACCTCTTCATGTAACAATAGGTCGTCCTTTTGTCCTACCCTCACCAGCAGCGACAGTGACCACGGACGCTTCCCTGATAGGGTGAGGGGGGCATTTTCAGGGAAGAACAGCCCAAGGGACATGGACCGAACAGGAGACACATCTGCATATCAATGTCCTGGAGATGAGAGCGGTACTTTTAGCGTTGCAGTACTTCCAAGACTCTCTTCCTCTGGGAACAATTGAGATTCAGACGGACAACATGTCGGTGGTCTGGTACTTGAACAAACAAGGAGGAACCAGGTCCTATCCCCTTTGTCGCTTGGCCCTAAGAGTATGGCAGTGGGCTACATCCACCCAGCGCTTTCTGATAGTAACGCACATCCAAGGGAAATCCAATGTGATAGCAGTCAAACTGAGCAGGGCAATTTTGTTGCCTCACGAGTGGTCAAGAAAGAAATAGCGGAGAGAATTTTCCGCAGGTGGGGCCAGCCTTGCTGTGACCTTTTTGCCAACCACATGAACAGAAAAATGCAGAAGCCACTTTGCCCTCATTCCCCCTCTGGGAGAAGCCCCAAAGGACGTACTCATACACGTTTGGCCTCCGGGTCTCCTCTCTGCATTTCCAACAATTCTGTTGATACCCAAACTATTGCAGAAAGCAAAAGCCCTGGAAAGGGCCATCATTCTAATAGCCCCTCAGTGGCCTCGTCAGATCGGGTTCCCCATCCTTCCACTATATGTCTTGGAAGAGCGTTGAATTCCCAACCCAGTTCCGGATCTTCTGATGCATTCTTTGGGGGCTCTTCATATTTCTCTTCTGTCCCTGAAATTGACAGCTTGGCTGCTCCAATTCCCAATACATCCAAGTTCCATAACCTCTCAAATGAAATGCAGCATATATTGATATCTTCTCATAAGTCCTCTACGAGGAAGCTATACCTTAGCAAATGGAGAAGATTTTCTATATGGGCTTCTCAAAATGACATTGATCCCTACCAATCCCCTATTTCCTTCATATTAGAGTTTTTGACTATGCTTTTCAATAAAGGAGCTGCAGCAGCAACAGTTCGGGTACAACTTGCCGCTATCTCTAATTTTCACTTTGGCTTTGAACGTTTAAACATAATGTCTCACAAGCTATCCAAAGCCTTCCTCAAAGGGATCTTTCATCTCAGACCACTTGTGAGATCCCCTT
Organism: Protopterus annectens; assembly: GCF_019279795.1. NCBI lineage: Eukaryota > Metazoa > Chordata > Ceratodontiformes > Protopteridae > Protopterus > Protopterus annectens. The sequence goes on along the minus strand of NC_056728.1, from coordinate 834,086,617 downwards.
ATAGCCTACCCCTTGGAATCTAAATTTTATGCTCTCACATATTCCCCCACCTTTCCAACCAGCGTCCTCATGTGATTTGAAATACTTGGCATGGAAGACTATATTTTTGGTAGCCATCACTTCTGCCCGTAGAGTGTCAGAGCTACAGGCCTTGTCCATAAAGCCTACTCGCTTGAATTTTCATGCTAACAGAGTATCCCCGTGAACAAATCCTTCAATTTGAAGTTTTAATCTTCTTCCTGTGCATCACTGATGGGTTCGGTTCCGAGCCCTCGGAACCAAGTCGGCCTTATACCAAGGTTGTGTGCACCAAAAACTCTCAAGCTAAGCTGCTACCCACAATGCTCTTTGCTCAGTTTCCTCAGATCTCGTTTGCCGCGCAGCCATATAGCAACGTTTCAGTGAGCTCTCCAGCTAAGTGCTTTTTTCAGATATATTTACTGGTTTGAAAAGTTTTTTCTCCTTTTATAACTTGTTCTTGTTCTGTACTGCTTCATCTCTACCCACAGATATTTCTCTACACCCTCTACATCTTGGGTGACCCCCCCCCCACTCTGCCGATGAGTTGGTTAAACTCATCGTGTAATGGGCTTGGAAGAACCCTGACTCCGTTGAGGCCATCCACAGGAGATCAGACAAAATGCTGTCCCCTCCAGAGGATCAACCCCATTGGTCCAGAGGCTTGCCAGTGGACGCTATGGTGGTGGCGGATGCCACGAAAAAGGACCTTGCAGAAAAGAGTCCTGCTGTTCACCCTCCCAACAGAGAGTCCCAGGCAGTGGACAGGTTAGGGAAGCGAGTCTTTGTGTCAGCAACCTTCGCGGTTAGGTCTCTGAACTTTCTGGCACATTTTACGAGTCTCCAGAGAGATCTTATCTCTGAACTCTCCGGAACCCTCACGGGTTAAGTATCGGATGGAGCTTGAGATAAATTGCTTCCCAGCTTGCCACCCTAGAATCCATATCTAATTCATCCATGAGGTTGCTGTCACACGCAACCGAAGGAGCAGATAGAGCTGCGGGTGCAGGCATAGTCATGAAACATCACGCCTGGATGCGCATCTGTGACCTCGCGTCCTCCAAGTCTTCCTTTCTAAAAGTCCCTATCGAGCCTTTGGCTCTGTTCGGTGCTAAGGTCAAGGATACACTAGCCAGGTGCGAGCAAGATGGCAAGACCTTGTCTGCCGTTGGCCTATGCTTTTCCACCCCTCAGAGTTCCTTCTCCAGGAATCAGAGGAGCGGAAAGGTGTGGCACAAGAAGTCTCAAAGTCCTTTCTGAGATGCACGTGGTGAGGACTCCTCCAGAGGCAGAGGGGGTTCCAGTAATGGAAGACGTCCCTTTTGGGGCAGAGGGGGTCCCCGGAACCAGGGCTACAGATATTCCTTCTCAGGTAGACCATATCAGCGCTCCTGAGGTGCTGCCCGATTGCTTTCCTCTGGAAGCAGTCGGGGCGGGTTTCTCTCTGCACCAAGCTACCTGGCTGTCCATTACGAATGATCAGTGGCTGCAGAGAATCATTACCAGAGGCTACCTTATTCCACTGCTATCCTATCCAAGACCTCCGAAATCCCTTCTCAATGTTCCACCCAGTCAAAGGGAGGAGGCAGCTTCCAAAATATGAAAGCTACTTCAAAAACTTGCCATCCAGCAGGTCCCCTCAGATCTGTGCGGATCAGGTTCTACTCAAGATTCTTTTTGCTGCCAAAGAAAACAGGGGGCGGGAGGCCCATTCTGGATCTCAGTCAAGTAAACAAATCAGTAGTTCAGACCAATTTCTGCATGGTCACGATTCAATCCATCCTCCCCTTTCTGCGGGAGGGTGTGTGGATGTGCTCATTAGATCTTCATGATGCATATTACCATATCAAGATGGACAAGTGCTGCAGGAGCCTCCTTCGCTTCCGGTTGGGAGCCAATCACTATCAATTCAGAACCCTGCCTTTTGGTCTCTCAATGGCTCCCAGAGTGTTCACGAAATGTCTTGCAGTGGTAACAGCTCATCTGAGACTTCAGGGATTTCAGGTGTTTTTATATCTAGACGATTGGCTCCTCTCTGCCCCTACCAAGCATCTTCTGGTCAGGGCCCTTTGCTACACATTGGCTCTAGTGGAGGCATTAGGCATCACCATACACTGGGAGAAATCAAACCTTCCACCATTACAACAACTGGAATTCATAGGGACAGTATTCAACATGCAGTCAAGCCTAATCTCACTTCCTCTCCACAGGCTTCAGAGACTCGGGGCACAAGTTCAGGTGATACTCTCTCAAAGCAAGGTGTCTGCAGGGGAGATTCTTCAAGCCTTGGGATCTATGGCTGTAGCCGTACCCATAGTTCCCTTAGCCATACTACACATATGAGATTACTACAATGGCTCCTTCAGGACTAGTGGATACCCAATCTCCACCCACTGAGCTCAAAGATCCTCATCACCAACATTTGCAAATAAGATCTCCTCTGGTGGATGAGTACAGATGAAAATTTTTGGTGTCATCCCTTCCAGGTTCCACAGCCCAGTGCCACAGTGACCACGGATGCTTCCCTGATGGGGTGGGGGGGGGCACTTCCTGGGAAAGTCAGTCCAAGGCACGTTGTCCGATGTAGAGGTCAGTTTGCATATCAGTGTCCTGGAGTTAAGAGCGGTGCTGTTGGCATTGCAAGATTTTCATCTTCTTCTTCCATCCGGAACGATTGCTGTCCAGTCGGACAACATGTCCGTGGTCTGGTACATAAACAAACAGGGAGGGCGCAAGACTCTTACCCTCTTTGTTGCAAAGCCATGAGAATCTGGCAGTGGGCGATAGCTTCCAACCGCTTCCTGATCGCAACGCATATTCTGGGGAGCTCCATCGTCATTGCAGACAGACTGAGCAGATGCATTCTTCATCCTCATGAGTGGTCTCTCAACCCGAGTGTGGTGACTGAAATTTTCAGCTGTTGGGGCCAGCCATGCTGCGACCTTTTCTCCTCCCCTTCAAATACAAAATGCAGCAGCTACTTTGCCCTCTTTCCCCCTCTCAGGGAGTCACTGAGAGACGCTCTAGTCCACGATTGGCCCATGGGTCTTCTTTATGCTTACCCTCCGATTCCTCTGATTCCACTTGTTCTACAGAAGGCCATTTGGTTGAGAAGCAAAGTGATCCTCATCGCTCCGTTCTGGCCTCATCAAGTGTGGTTCCCCTTCCTTCAACCTCATCTGTTACAATCTCCTGTATCCTAGACACTCGACAGGATCTAATGTCTCACCCACAAAGGCTGACTCCCCCGAATCTGTCCGCCCTTAAGCTGACAGCTTGATTTCTTCACTTCCATTAGTTGCCAGGCAGGAAACCCTTTCTTCCCCTGTCTGGGATATTATTTTGGCTTCTCATAAACCATCCACCAGAAAACTTCACAGGGATAAATGGAAAAGATTGTCTATTTGGTCACGTAATCATGAGCTAGACCAGTACTCAGCCCCTGTAGCCACTACTCTTCATTATTTGGCTGAGCTGTTCGACAAAGGGGCCTCGGCTTCTACCATTCGAGTCCATCTAGCAGCTATTTCCAACTTCCATAACTGGTCTGAAGGAGTACCGCTTATCTCCTCTCGTATTTGCAAGACCTTCCTCAAGGGTATTTTTCACAGCAGGCCTCCCATCAGACAGCTGGTGGAGGCATGGAATTTGTCCTGGGTTCTGCAGGCTCTCTCCCTGCCACCGTTTGAGCCGGCTGCCACCTGTGATCTAAAATTCTTATCATGGAAATCCTTATTCCTGGTGACTATAACTTCAGCAAGACAAATTTCTGAATTACAAGCATTATGTATCAAGAGCCCTTATCTGATCTTTCATAAGGACAGTGTATGACTTCGAACTAACTCATCATTTCTCCCCAAAGTGGTTTCTGACTTTTTGATTAACCAGTCCATCGAACTCCGTGTTTCTCCCAAATTACTCTAACAAGGGAGAATACTGTCTTCATTCCCTGGATGTTTATAGACAATTGCACTTTTATCTGGACAGAACTAAATCATTTTGTAAGTCAGACCAGCTTTTTGTTTCCTTTGCGGGCCCTAGAATGGGAGGTGCAGTATCAAAGGTTACTTTATCTAAAAGGCTCAGGGATTGCATTGCCTTCACATTACGGAGGGATCTAAGCCTGGCCAAATCAAAGCTCATTCAACTAGGGCTATTGCAGCATCTCTTGCCTTCCACTCTAGGGCCACCATGGATGATATTTGTGCAGCTGTCATTTGGACTAAGCCCCACACTTTTATTAAACATTACAAATTGGATCTGATCTCCAGGGGAAGAGCGGCCTTTGATTCAATGGTTCTCGGGAATGTTCTTCTATAATGGCCAGTCAGGTTCTCCAAGTAGCTGGGGACTCGGTCCCATCAGTGATGAATAGGAAGATGATTAACAACTTCAGATAAAGAAGTTATGTCTTACCATAATGTTCCATCTGAGTTGTCGATCTTCTTCCAGTCATCACACCCTCCCACCGACCCCCTCCTAAGGTTCCTGACGGATCTTCTAGGTCTTTGTGGTGTATTAGGATTTCTGCTCAGAGATGGCCTCTGACTTAATCTTTCTCTATATGTTGCATGCAAACTCGATCTGATGTAACTGAGCAAAAGGCATTGTGGGTAGCAGCTTAGCTTGAGAGTTTTTGGTGCACGCAAGCTTGGTATAAATCCAACACGGCTCCGGTTATAGTAAGACATAATTTCTTTTTTTTGCTCAAAGTTTGTACTGAAGCTAACCTTAACCAGATCATAGATTTACCAGTGTTCTTTCCCAAACACACCAGCAACTTAGAGTATATGCTGCACAAGCTTGATGTTCATAGACAGCTCAGATATTACCTGGATAGAACAAAAGAGTTCTGAAAATCAGAACAACTTCTCGTTTCCTTTTCAGATTCCAGAAAAGGTATGGCAGTGGCAAAAACAACACTATCTAGATTGTTATCTGTTTGTATCACATTTACTTATTCAGCTGCTAATATACTGATACAACACAAAATTAAAGCTCATTCTACCAGAGCAGTGTCCACATCTTCTGCTTTTTTTGCTAGGCTTCCTATAGACAACATTTGTGCAGCAGCTACTTGGTCAAGACCTCATACCTTCATCACTCATTATAATGTTGACAAGGCCTCCAGGGACAGGGCCTTTTTTGGTCTACTGTCCTAAAAAACATACTCCCGTGAGCCACCCGAGAAAGATGGTGCTTGGGATGCTACCCATCTGTAAGAATGAACGGCGAGATAGAACAACTTCACATAAAGAAGTTATGTACTCACCATAAAGTTCCATTTGAGTTGTTCATCTTGCCTTCATTCTTACTTCCCACCCACCAACCCCCTCCAAGGTTTTTTTGAGGACTGAGATACTAGTTCTGTTCTGGTTTCTCAGTCTTTCTATGTGTTTTCTACTAAAGAGTGATAGAATGCCACATGGTATTATTATACGCAGCAAACAAGATCTGAGGTAACTCAAGGTGCATCATGGGATAGGGACTTGGCCTCGAGCTGTCTGAAGACCTCGAGCTTTGTAGTAGGCTGACTCGGAGCCGAGTATCGGCTTCGAACCCATCTGTAAGAATGAAGGCGAGATGAACAACTCACATGGAATGTTTTGGTGAGTACATAACTTCTTCTTTTTTGTTACCTTAACCATATATCACACATTGGTGATGGCTGTCTGGTATTGTACTTTCTTCAGCATGTCCTGTTAAGTTAGGGCTTTACAGTGAAGTTGTATGCACAAGATAATATAGAGAATAGTTTTAAAGCAAATAGAAAGTAAAGTTGATTTGTGCGATGATATTGGAAAACTGATTTGATTGTGCAATTCACAAATAAAGGAAGTTAGGTAATGATGATGTTTAAAAGAAAAGGCATTATTCAGGAAAATACATTTTATTTTGAAATTTTCATTTCAACAGTTCATAGCCACAAGCACAAACGCCCTAGAGATGAAAGTGGGGAAGCTTCTTTAAAAGGTATGCTTTCAGTCTTGATATCAGTGTGCAGTTTGCATTCATTTGTAATGTTGCTTAAATGAAAAGATAAATGTTTATCATTCCCACTGCTGCAGTAGAAACTTATGCTAAATTGGGTCTGTCTTGTCCAGGGCACAGCTTGTCAGCTTAACAAACCTTTGACTCTCACCCACCGTTCCAGTCTGACTCGGCTCTGACTCTGCTTATTACAAAGCTCAAAGTCTCTTTTAGTTGGCTCGTGGCTAGGTAGGTATCTCATAGTGCACTAGTACAATCCCCAGATGTCGTTTGCCACGTCTACGAGTTTAAAAGTGCTTCTTGCTTGGCCGTGGCTAAGTTTCAACTTTTTTTTCATATCACTTTACTGTTTCTATAGCTAGTTATCTTATTACTAGATAGTGCTTATTAGTGTTAGTAGTGTTTAGAATAGTTTAGAAGTGGTTTTACTCATTAAATTAGTTGGTTTGAGAACTGGTTGGCCGTTGGCCCTTGTTCTCCCTTGGTATCCTCTCTGCTACCTTCTTATTAATATTGATATTTCTTAGGTCCGCGGCTTTTTAGGACCTTGTATTCTAGCCTTATTGTGTATATCTATTGTGTGCAGTGTTTTGCTAGTCTTGTTACAGAGTTTTCTCTGCGAGTCCGCTTTTAGGGCCTTTTTCTTCTTCTTAACTTTACAAAAGTTAAGCTTGCGTGCAGTGTTTGCTTGTTTCCTTGACTGCTATTAGTTTCTGGCCTTTTTCTACAACTTAACCTATGTAGCTAGGTCCGTTTAAGTTGGAGGATCTAGTCCTCTCCAATTTCCATATTTTCCTCAGGGCTAGACCCATTTAAGGTAGCGGACAAAGTCCTCTGTACTCTATCTCTTTTTTGTGCATGTGCTTGTAAGGGCTAGGCCCATTTAAGTTAGAGGACCTAGTCCTTGTTGTGTTTGTTGCGTACTGCTTTATTACATAGCTTTCCAACATGTCTAAAGAGTCCAAAGACCACAAACCTTCGGGTTTCAAAAAATGTATAAAGTGCTCCCAGGAGATGTCAATTATGGATAGCCATAGTAATTGTGTATATTGTCTCGGAGCCATTCATATGCAGGAAACTTGTTTATTCTGGCATTCCTTTAGCTCCAGAGTTCTCCAGGAGCAGAAGAACAAGTTAATTTTGAAAGGTCTCCTCAAGCCTTCCTTCAAGGAAAAATTAGCAAGTTCTTCATCATCCAGATCACATTCTTCAAAAAAAGAGAAGGTTAAGTCGGCCAAGAGGCATTCTCCGGTGCCGACTAGTGTATCGGAACCTCCTCAGAAACAATCTTAACTTGATAAGACTTTTGCCTCCTCTGCTCCACTGTCCTCAGAGCCGGTCGAAGTTGTGGATGTTGGCATGTCAGTGTTGGCCCCAAGCCTTTCGGAGCCGACTACTGAAAAATTACATCGGAGCTGCTCCAAAGATCCCTTGCTGGTCTCCCCAACCTTAAGATCTCCAATTTTACAGAGATCCAGATCGCCTACCCTGTCATCCAGATCCTCCAAGAGCCTGTCAGAGGAAGATGTGGAGAGACTAGTGCTTAGACTCCTGAAGTCATCTGCCTTGCCCAAATTGTTGTTGGCTCTGACCCAGTCAGTTCTGGAGCCACCCGAGTCTATCCTCCCTGTTGTGGTTCTTCCTTCGAGCCGTGTCTGGCCTTTGGAGCTGAGTTTTCAGTGCCACCTGTTGTGGAACCCTCGGTTCCAGCTCCCCTTGTGGCTGTCTCAGAGCTGAGTTCCACTCCGACACCTTCAGTGCCGTCAGTGGTGTCTAGGAGCCAAAGCTCCCCGGTCGGCCCTGACAGGGACACTTGGACCTGAACCTCCTCTGTTCCGAGTCTCCTTCTCGGTGCGTCGGCTAGGGTGAGCTCGGACCCTACATCCATCTCAGAGCAGGTCAGTTTGGAGGCAATGACTACCTCCATTTCCTCAGAACCAGGGCTGTCTTCGGAGCCAGAGAGATCTGTTTTCGAGATGATGATTGTGTTGTCTTGGTCATCAGCTCCACGCAAGGGTACCAACACTCTTCCCCCTCAAGCACCGACCTCGGTCTCAGCACCTACTCTCTCTTGACAGCAGAGACCTGCAGCCTCAGGAGCCCCCATTAGGTGGCCCCCAGTCTTCCAAGACCTCCCCAGAGTACCCTTCTGAGGAGCCCCCTCGGAAGAGGACATGCAAGAGGAAGCATGTAGACTCCCCGAATGAGTCCTTCTCTTCAGACACTGACCTCGAGAAGTCAGAAGGGTTCCCCCAAGTCGTCCTCTGTCTCCTTTTTAGACATGTTAGAGATTCTTAAGCAGAGTGGTGGCTGGCCCACTGTCACCCCTTCTGATGAGGAGTCTGTAACTGAATTCTTTCGGGTCTCAACCTTCAGCCTCCTGGGTGTCTCCACCTTTTGATGAACTTTTAGACCTGGTTAGTCGGAAGGTGTGGGAGACTCCTGATGCCATGGAGCCAGTTCCCAGAAGACCCAATAAATTTCTGTCTGCCCCTAAAGAGAAAGATTTTTATGTTCAAAGGCGTGCCTGTAGATGCTATGGTGGTGGCAGGGGCCACTAAGAAGGAGCTAGCGGAGACTTCTTCATCTGTCCATCCGCCAAATAAGGAGTCTCGAACAATCTTTTCTTCAGCGGCTTTTACACTCAGATCGCTGAACTATCTAACACAATTTACGAGGCTTCAAAGAGATCTCCTCAAGGAGTTAGGAGATCCTCTTCAAGGTACATCTACTCAAGGAGTCCCTGAGAAGGTGTCTGCTCAGCTGTACACCTTAAATTCCATCGTGAACTCCTCCATGAGGCTGATCCCTTATGCACCCGACAAAGTGAGCAGGGTAGCAGGTTCTTGAGTTTCCTTTATGTGACACTCCTGGATGCACTTATGTAATTTTGCGGAGCCGTTCAAGTCTACCTTTACCAACACCCCTTTTGACGGTTCTTCATTGTTTGGACCTAAGGTAAAATATACACTCACCAGGTGCGAACAAGAAGGGAAAACTCTCCTTTCCATTGGAGTACGTTTTGCTGTCCCCTCTAGACCATATCCTAAGGGTCAAAGAGGTGGTATGATGTGATTAAAGAAGTCCCAGAGATTTTTCCCGGATGCACAGGGTGACTCCTCCTTCAGAGGCAGAGGAGGAGGAGCTAATGGTAGACGTTGCCCTAGAGGCAGGGGGGGGGTCCTCAAAACCAGGGTGTCCACGATTCATTTCGTGGCCGTCCCTATCAGCGCTCCTGATGTGGGGCCTGGCTGTGCTTTTCTGGAGCCAGTCAGGGGTCGCATATCTTTGTATCCAAAAGCCTGGCTAAACATTACCCAAGACAAATTGGTACAAAGAATAATCACCAGAGGTTACTCCATACCCTTTTCTCTTCCACGTCAAACTCTCAAGAAGATCCCAGATGTTCCACCGAATCACAGGGATCATGCAACTGTAGAAGTGCAAAAGTTGCTTGCAAAGAGTCATCCAAACCGTCCCCGCAGACCAGATAGGATTCAGAACTAACTCCAGATTCTTTTTAGTGCCAAAACGTACAGGGGACTGGGGACCCATATTGGAACGCAGCAAACTAAAGGAATCCGTAAAGAAGGCCAAGTTCTGGATGGTTACACTGCAGTCTATACTCACTCTGTTAGGGGAAAGACAATTGGGTGTGCTCCATAGACCTCCCAAGATGCATACTACCATATAAAAATGGACAGAGCATTGAGGAGCCACTTACACTTCCGGCTGGGAGCTAGTCACTGCCAATTTCGTGCTCTGCCCTTTGGTCTCACCACAGCCCCCAGGGTGTTCACCAAATGTATAGCAGTTGTGACAGCTCATCTGAGACATCTAGGATTCCAATTGTTTCCGTACCTGGATGATGTGCTCCTGATCATCACCACCAGGCATCTGCTCCTACAAACTAGAGATTCCACTATCCAGCTTTGTTCCCAGTTGGGGGAATACAATAAATTGGGAAAAGTCTGCCTTGTCGCCCTCTCAATTTGTGACTTTTGTAGGCACAGAAATAGACACAGTCACCATTTTAGCTCTTCTCCCTGCAGAAAGAGTGTAGAACCTCAGACAACAAATTCTCCATCTACTTCCTCTACAGAAAGTCAAGGCAAAGACAGTGCTGAAACTCTTAGGGACCATGGCCTCCACCATAACGTTAGTCCCTCTAGCCAGATTACATATGCAAATTCTGCAATGGCTTCTATCGTCCCGGTGGTCCTTTCAACAACTGCCTCTGTCTCACCATATCATCATAACATAGTCTTGCAAAAAGGACCTTCGTTGGTGGATTCAACCTGACCAACTATCAGGCACTCCATTGCTTCCTTGCCAACCCATTGCTACTGTGACCACGAATGCCTCACAGATAATCTAGGCAGGACTGTCCAAGGCACATGGCAAGATCCCGAAGCTCACCTGAATATCAATGTCCTAGAGATGAGAGCAGTGCTTCTAGCGTTGCAAGCACTTCACGACTTTCTTCCTCTAGGGACAGTAGCAATCCAATCAGACATGTCAGTGGTATGGTATCTCAACAAACAAGGAGGAACCAGATCTTACCCCCTTTGTCGAGAGGCCCTTCATGTTTGGGAGTGGGCATTTTCTTCCCAACGCTTTCAGGTGGCAACAAACATCTTAGGGGCAACCAATGTGATAGCCAGCAAGCTCAGCAAGGCAATCTTGATGCCTCACGAGTGGTCTCTAAATCAGGAAGTAGCAGAACAGATCTTCTGCAAATGGGGACAGTTTTGCTTAGATCTCTTCACCAGTCCGATTAACTCTAAATGCAGCAGCTACTTTTCCCTTATCCTCCCTCTGTGGGAGCCACCGAGAGATGCACTTGTTCACAATTGGCCCATGGGACTCCTTTATGCTTTCACTCCCTTTCCTCTCATATCCAAAATGATTCAGAAAGCAAAGCTATTGGGAAGCAAAATGATTCTCATCACTCCTTACTGGCCTTGCAAGATTTGGTTCCCCTTTCGCGGGCATCATCTATTAGATGATCCATGGGCTCTGAACCCAGTGCCAGACCTCTTGACACACATGTCAGGCTCCCTTCACCCCTGCCTCCACACCCTCAGCTTGACAGCATGGATGCTGCAATTCCACCCCTAGTCAGGCTTCATGATTTTTGACCTGCTGTGACCCACAGGGAATTACGGTTCTACCTTCACAGGACTAAGGAACTCAGAAAATCAGACCAATTATTCGTATCCTTTTCTGATTCTAGACTAGGTCTGCCAGTCTTTAAAATGATTCTATCAAACTGAATTTCGAGCTGTATTTCCTTCATTTACTCATCCAATGGAAAAACTCTTACCGTTCAAGGTTAAGGCTCATTCTACACGATCCCAGTCTACATCTGCTGCCTTCCAAACCAGAGCTCCAATTGACAGTTTTTGTGCAGCAGCAACTTGGGCTGCCCCTCATAACTTTATTACTCATTGCAAAATTGGACCTGACCTCAAGGGGTAAATCCTCCTTTGGTTCCACGGTACTCAGGAGTATTTTCCCGTGAGCCACCCAAGAATAAGGTGCTAGGGACGCTGTCCCATATGTAAGAATGAAGGTGAGATAGGACTACAGAACATAAAGAAGTTGTGTACTCACCTTAACATTCCATGGAAGGATCTGGGGACAGGCTAGTCTTACCTTGGAAGGGTGGAGACCGTTCATTATTGTTGTTCTTTCTGGATAACCTTAGTTCTGTCTATCTATAGTTTAGCAGCAAACAAGATCTGGGGATTGTACTAGTGCACTATGGGATACCTACCTAGCCACGAGCCAACTAAGAGACTTTGAGCTTTGTAATAGGCCAAGTCGGAGCCAGGAATCGGCTCTGAACCCATATGTTAGAATGAAGGGCAAGATGGACTACAAACATGGAACATTATGGTGAGTACATAACTTCTTTTTTATCTTAGTTTTATGTCCTGAAAAGACTTGAAGTTGTCTCAAAATGTTCCACAAAACTACAATGTCCTTTTCTGGATTTATCTGTTAAAAAAATTGTCTGCAAATAAAGCCAACTTTTCTTCATTAGCATGTCAATTATATCCTTGAATTTCTGAGTCCCTTATTTTTGTTGGCAGTTACTCTAAATATAATGCCAATAGAAAAAGGAAAAGTGGACACCCCTGTCTGGTTCCTCTGTTCAAACACACCTTATGAAAGAGGAACCCTGCCCTTAATTCTTGCTTGTTATCCTTCATGTGCTTCTTTGCTCTACTTGTAAAATCCCTGCTTAGTGTGTTGAATGCTTTCTCTGCATCAAGACCCATCAACAGTAGCAGTATTTTCATACATTCTGCTTCTAAATTTCCCCTGCGGAAAATGCACCATCTTCAGCTTGATGGTGGAACAATCTACTGATTTCTGCCTGGGACCTTCATCCTACCACAAAAGCTGTCACAGCAGGCTGGTAGTTTCCTACAATGACAGGTGGGTGACTCTTTTCTGGTCATAGCTGGTTCCACCAGCTACTCATCTTTTTCCTCAGAACCATCTAGTGTTGTTCATCCAACCAACTTGGATTGGGGGGGTGAGTAGCCATTTTCTCTGCAGTTGTTGGGGTCCCCTTGGTGGCCAAAGGAGCATCCATGTTCTCCTGGGAGAAGAGACAGGGAATGGGTCTTTGCTTAGCCAGTATGTTTTGCCCATCCCTGGGATACCTGTTGCTGGCAATACTATCTGTCCCAGCTTTCATTTCAGAAAGAGACAGGAATATCTGACGTCTGTGTCAGTTTCTCTGAACAGGAATAATTTATTCAGCTTGGCTCAGGCTATTATGCAGGCTGTTGACCGTTCTCATAAGATGGTTTCTGTTAAAAGGAGAAGGGGTTCTTCATTCCCTGAATATTCAAGGCTTGGAATCTGTAGTGGAATGTGAAGGTATAGATGTATTTTTCCCCTCAGGATTCTGATTCGGATGCTGAGCAGTGTGTGCAATCTGAAACTGTCTGAGGGAGTCACATTTTTTCCAGAATGTCCTAGTCTTTTAATTTGGTCAGCACTGAGGTTTGTCAGTCCCTTAAAAAATGCAGTGAATTGCTACAAAAGGAATTCCTAGAACGATAACCCATCTGCCAGTGCTCTCAGCATTGGAGGATGTGTTTCACAGCCTGTGTTTTTTTCCTCGACAGTCAACCTGTTGCCTTTAAGAAAGCCGATTAAATGTAAAAACTTAGTCTCCACTAACCCCTTTCCTGACTCAGCAGTTATAGCGCAAGTTAATCCTGCTGGTGCTAAGCATTTTTGGGGGCAAAATCTACATTTCTTTGACTTCAGTTTTTAGAAGTCTGAGTTGTCAAGCACGCATGTAAAAGTTTATACTGATTAGTTGTGAAAGTATGTGGAATGTTTTAGCTGCATTTTCTGCGTATGGAAAAATCTGCTTTGTTTAGTCTAGTTTTTTTCAATTTTTCAGATCACTACTCATTGCTTAAAGTGTGTTTATGACTCTGTAAATACTTCTGGGGCTGTTGCCACTTTTACTGTTTGCCTGGCAGGGTTCTCCCATCTTCCCAGAAAATGTCCAAGATAAAATTTTGAATTCTATTTTAAATAGAGATTTAGCTTTTTGCACCCTCTGTTGCAGAGGTTATCAGAACATGCAATGCAAGGGAGAAGCTGATTCAGAGATGCTCTCACATTTTTAGGTCCTCCTTTAAATTTTCCAAGGGGGTTTTCTTGTCCCTCATCCAGTTTTGGCAGGAAATAAAATTAATAGTCTAAACAGAATGCTGGTCAGCAGATGTTTAAAAAGCAATGGTAGGGAGGTTCCCTCAAGAAAGGTAGACCCCCTTCCTCTCCACCAAATCAGAGGTTAGTCAAATAAGGCAAAATGTCTAATGGATCTTGTGTCCCCCTCCCACCCTGGCAGTCGATTAACCCTTCCAGAACATCTAAATCTCCCTTTCTCTCTTTGGCAAGAGATTTCTTTGGTCAGATATGCTCTGAAATTCATCCAGCTATGATACAGATTGCAGTGGGAGAAAATTTTTCATTCCATGGGATTCTTCATCATCTGCCTGATCAGTCCACCCACCCCCTTCCCTCTTGTTCTACATCACATGGTGTCTCGGAGGTAACGGAAGTAGTTCCTTCTCAGTTGGCAAAAGTATTTGTAAATTTTTTTGGCACTAAAAATATTCTTTTAACGGATATTGTGTTATGAGTACCAAGCTCTTATGGTGGGTCAACAATATCTCTTTTTTTCGGAGAGACAGGATTTCGTAGATCTTCTTCCTATCCATCGCTGATGGGTTCGGTTCCGAGCCCTTCAAACCGAGTCGGCCTTATACCAAGCTTGCATGCACCAAAACCTCTCGAACTAAGCTGCTACCCACAATGCCTTTCTCTCAGTTACCTCAGATCTTGTTTGTCTTGCAGCCATATAGCAGCGTTTCACCGAGCTGTCCAGCTAAGTGTTATATTTTTCAAAAATTTATAAATATTTGTGATTTTTTTTTCCTGTCAGTTTGCTAATCTATCTCTGTTTAGTTACTCAGCCCTACCCACAGGTATTTCTTTGTGTACCATTGTTGGTATTGACCCTTTTACCCTTGTGGTATTCCCAATACCATTGTTGGTATTTTCCTCTCTTTCTCTCTCTCTCTCTCTTCACTTTCTTCTACTTTAGTGTATGTGTGTGTCTCCTGTTATGTCAGAAAAGAAAGGGACTACTTGGTTTAAACACTGTTCTTCTTGCAGTGATAAACTCCTGAATAGTGATTTACATGAAGAGTGTGTGTGCATTGTTTGGGGTTTCCGTACTTATGGGCAAAACTTCCATGTGATATTTGTGCCAGCTTCAGTCAGCGGACACTGAATGAAAGACGAAATAAGTTGATTCCTAAGGGCCTGCTTCCTTCTCCTTTTTCGGAGGCTATTTCTACATCAGAGGTCTCATCCCTTCCTACTGTGGAGAAGAAACATCCTTGTTTAGACCCCTCTTTACCGGCCGGTGAGCGGGGCAAAAGCCATAAGCACAAGGCCCACAAGACTTTTATCGAGCAACGTATCACCTCGTCGGCACCTTTTCCAGCTCCCACTACGGCACCCACTACAACCTCGATTCTGACCAGTTTGCCTGTCTCTTCCACGGCACCGACGTCCCCCATTTTTGCTCCGATGTCTGTTCTGACAACAGCTTCGGAGCCGCTATTGACCTCCACCCCAGCTGGGAACTCGGCTCCGAGCCCGTCCTTGGCTCCGATCATTCCCTTGTTGCCAGTTTCCAAACTGGAATCGATGCTGCTCTTTAATTTACCACGGACCCAGTCCACCGTCCACCCCATCTGTGGATCCATTTGCTGGACAACCCTTCAGCCCCGTTTTGGACAGACCTAATTCCCTCCCAGGGGCATCGGTAAGGTCCACCAGGAGCCTTTCAGAATTGAAAACCAAAGAAAGAGCACTAATGTTGTGAGTCCTCAGATAAAATTTATTGCAAATAAGGTTTAGCACTTTTGTCAATACCAGTTGACTTCATCAGAACAATAAAAAAATCAAACAGAATAAATTTAAATACTACATACTTTACATTGATTGGTTCTTCCTTCCCCCAATAACCGAGCAATGTATCATCAGTTAATGAATATCCAACTCAATTCATGAATATTAAGTTCGTGTTAGTTAAAACCAACACTAAAAACTTGCTCTATTAATTTTATATTATACATTTTACAACAAAGAAGAGATTTAGTCAAAATTTTCATCATTGCAAAGACATATTAAACAACCCCACACAATAACTTTTTTTATTTTTTAAAAATATATATGTTATATAGTAAACAATTCAAACCTGTCCTGCCTTTTCTTTCAAAATTGGCAGGATGGTCAAATGGTCATTTAAGCCTGGAGGGAAGTTTGCAGCTAGTCTTAATTGCCATAATAGTTCTTTTTTGTTTAAGACATTTTGCCAATCCCCCCCCCCCAGCTTCAATGTAAACAAGATCAAGGATAGCAAATTTAAAACCACAAAAGTCAGCACACTGTGTACTATGTTTGTATAAAGCATTAGTTTCCTTTTTATTTTTCATATCGTATAAATGTTCATATATCCTAGTTTTAAATAACCTCTCCATCTTTCCAACATAAAATGATGCACAAGTGTTACACCTAGCAGTGTACACCAGCTTACTGGAAAGACAATTACCACTTCTCAAAAATACAAAACTTTTGATGTTATGTAGTCCAATCTCACCTACTTTCTTACTCGCGGGTTCGGAGCTGAATATCGGCTCCAACTCGGCCAACTTTTATTTACTAGCTCGAAGTCTCCCATTGGCTGGGCTAAGGAGGTATCCCATGCTGCACTGCTCCATAGCCCCAGATCTCGTTTGCCGCTCGTGTAGCTAGAACGTGGTCTCGCTTGGCTGTGGCTAAGTACCTTCTTTTTCTATTTCTCTTGCGAAATTTGCTACTTGTTCAACCACAAAAGCTATTTTAATAGCTATTTCTTCTTGTTGCTTGTTGCAGAGTTTTATGTTTGTGTAGTTGGTGTCCCTAACTGTTCCAGTGGGCTAGGCCCGTTTGAATTAGAGGACCTAGTCCTCCTTTCTGAGCATAGTTCCGTTTTTTTCCCTTTGGTTTTTCTTTTGGTTACTGGATCTAATAGTTCTTAGCATTTCCCCTTGTTGTGGTTAGTGTGTTGTGAGTAGTAAAGTACTGTTTTACTTGGCGGTTCCTTGGTTGCCGTTGGGTAGGGTGTTCAGTAGTTTTCCCGCCTTTGCTGTTTTTTTCCGACGAGTGGGAAGTTGGCTTAATAATTAAGTTGTATACCTTAAAGAGATAAGGTACTGAGTTTGGTCCTCACATAGGTTAATTTGCTTGTTTATAGGTTGTTTCAGTGGTCTACTTGTGCAAGATGTCCAAGGATCAGAAGGAACATAAACCTTCCGGTTTTAAAAAATGTACTAAGTGTAGTTACAAGATGTCCATTACGGATGGGCATTCCGTCTGTGTTTATTGCCTAGGAGCAATTCATTTGCAAGAGTCTTGTAGCTTCTGTCACGCAATCAGTCCGAGGGTGCTCCAGGAGAGGAAAAATAAACTAATATTGAAGGGACTCCTAAAACCTTTGTTTGAGGAGTCTTTAGACTCGGCTTCTAGTTCTCAGTCCAAGTCTAAAGCTTCGAAGGCAAAGAAAAGATCTCCGGCTCCGTCTGTCTCCTCGGAGCCTCCGGAGAAGATCTCTAAACTTGACTCTACCTCCTCAGCTCCTCTGTCCTCGTGGCCGCAGGAGGTATCTGTAGTACTGGAATCGACGTCGGCTCCTATTTTACTGGAACCCATTCGGAGCCGGTCGCTCAGTGTTAGGCATGGCTCTCCTGAGAGGAGATCCCAATCTCCCTCCCTGTCCTCCAAATCCTCCAGGCTCTCTGATTTGGATGTCGATAGGGTGGTACAGAGGCTCCTGCAATTGCCGGTGTTGGCAGAATTATTTTCGGCTCCAACCCAGTTGGCTCCGGAGCCCGTCCTGATGCTTGTGTCGATGATTCCTCCTCCGAGCACTTCCTTGTCTTCGGAGCCGGAGTGCTCCGCTCCGAGTGATGTTCCTGCGCCAGCTCCGATACCCCTCAAGGGTTTATCGGTGCTGACATCGGCTCCGACCCTGCCGGCTCCGTCCACAGGTTTCGGCACTTGAGTTTCCTCAGTCGGGCCCGAGGGGGATACTTTGGGACACCTGTCGGTTCCAAGCCTCCCTCTCGGCGTATTGGCTCGGGGGACCCCTATTCCGGTCATTGCCTCGGAGGCCATTCGGTCCTCGGAGTCGGGGGGACCCGCCTTTGAGGCCATGCGGAGCGCACTGGCCAGATCGTCAGTTACATCACCCGGATCGGTCATTCCATCCCCTTCCACCCCGGCTAGAGCATCTGACGTCCCCCTGTCCATAGATGGTGGAGCCCAAAGGTCTGTGGATACCCCCATGAGCGGTCCCCAACTTTCTGAGGGTCCCTCAGAGTGTGTGCCTGAGGAGCCCCCTAGAAAGGAGTGGTGCAAGAGGAAGCACATAGACTCCCAGGACGAGTCTCTCACTTCTGATACCGACCTCGAGGAGTCTGAGGGGTCTCCTAAGTCATCCTCCGATGACGTCTCTTTCTCCGACATCCTGGAGATATTGAGACAGAGAGGCGACTGGCCGTCCAAAACCCCTTCCGAGGAGGAGACGGTATTCCTCAAGGCTTTTGGTGTTCAACACTCCGCCTCCTGGGTGTCTCCACCCTTCGATGAGCTCTTGGATTTAATTTGTCGAAGGGTGTGGGAGAATTCTGATTCGGTGGAACCTGTACCCAGAAGGTCCAATAAGTTTCTTTCTGTCCCCCCGGGTAAAGAGTTTCTGTCCAAAGGAGTTTCTGTAGATGCCATGGTGGTGGCGGCCACACAGAAGGAAGTAGCCGAGTCTTCTTCCTCCGTCCATCCTCCTAACAAGGAGTCTAGGAGCATGGACCAGTACGGGAAGCATACCCGCTCGTCATCGACCTTCACCCTACGGTCGCTGAACTACCTCTGTCATTTTACTCGGTTCCAGAGAGATCTCCTCAAGGAGTTAGGAGATACTCTAGCTGGTAACGTACCTGAGGCGTTAGCGCACACGGTTAATGCCCAGGTGTCTACCCTCAATTCTATTGTCAACTCGTCCATGAGGCTCATATCGTATGCAGCCAAGGGGGTGAGTAGGGCAGCTAGTTCGGGAGTAGCCCTCAGGAGGCAAGCCTGGATGCGCCTGTGTCATTTTGCGGAGGCCTTTAAGTCTTCTTTCACTGACGCTCCCTTTAATGGGTCCTCGCTCTTTGGGACCAAGGTGAAAGACACCCTCACCAGATGCGAGCAAGAGGGAAAGACCCTGTCTGCCGTAGGGGTCCATTTTTCCCTCCCCACTAGACCTTACCCCAAGGCTCAGAGGGGAGGGAAGATGTGGTTCAAGAAGTCGCAGAAGTTTTTCCCTGCCGCACAAGGTGAGTCCCCCTCCAGAGGCATAGGAGGGGGTGGTTATTCTAGAAGACGCCTCCCTAGAGGCAGAGGAGTCCCCCGCAACTCGGGAGACCGTGATTCCTTTTGCGGTTCTTCCTACCATCGTTCCTGATGTGTTGCCCAACTGTGCTATTCCGGAGCCAGTCGGGGGTTGCATATCATTGTACCCGGAAGCCTGGGAGAGCATCACCCAGGATCGATGGGTGTTACAAATAGTTTCCGGAGGTTATGCCATCCCCTTTTCATCAGACCCCCCTCCAGTCAGGAAAATCCCGGACGTTCCACCCGGTCAAAGGGATCATGCAGCATTAGAGGTTGCAAAGCTGCTAAAGAAAGGAGTCATCCAACCTGTCCCCTCAGACCAAATCGGATTAGGGACTTACTCAAGACTCTTTTTGGTGCCGAAAAGAACAGGGGACCTGAGACCCATTCTAGATCTCAGCCGATTAAACCACTATGTTCTGAAGTCCAAGTTCCGAATGGTCACCCTTCAGTCAATTTTTCTGTTGCTGGAAAAAGAAGTATGGATGTGCTCCATCGACCTCAAGGATGCTTACTACCATATCAAAATGGACAGGGCATCCAGGAGTCACCTACGCTTCCGGCTGGGAGCCAGTCATTTTCAGTTTCGTGCCCTGCCCTTTGGTCTCACCACAGCCCCCAGGGTGTTCACCAAGTGTTTGGCAGTGGTGACAGCTCACCTGAGACGTCAAGGATTCCAAGTGTTTCCATACCTGGATGAGTGACTCCTCACCGCCCCCACCAGGCATCTACTCATCCAAGCCAAGGACGCTACCATTGCCCTCTGTCAACGACTAGGAATTACATTGAACTGGGAAAAATCTGCCTTGCTGCCCTCACAGCGTGTCACATTTATAGGCGCAGAGCTAGACACCATTAAAAATGAGGGCCTTCTTGCCGCACGAAAGGATCAGAGTATTACAGAATCAGGTTCACACTTTATTACCCCTCAGGAAAGTACAGGCAAGATGGGTTCTTCAGCTTCTGGGCACTATGGCAGCTACCATTATTTTAGTACCTCTAGCGAGATTACACATGAGGCTTCTTCAATGGCTTCTCTTTGCCCAATGGTCTCTCCAAAAACTCCCCCTTTCCCACCAGATCCTACTCACGGACCGATGCAAGCAGGATTTCAGTTGGTGGCTGTGCTCCACCAATCTGGACGAGGGAAACCATTTGTTCCTCCATCACCTGTCGCCACGGTGACCACGGACACCTCCCAGATGGGGTGGTGGGGCATTATCTTGGCAGGACGGTCCAAGGTACTTGGCAAGATCACGAGGTACATCTGCACATCAATGTCCTGGAGATGAGAGTGGTGTTACTGGCGTTGCGGGCACTTCAGAGCTCTCTTCCTCTGGGGACGATTGCAATACACTCGGACAGCATGTCCGTTGTGTGGTATCTAAACAAACAAGGAGGAATGAGATCTTACCCCCTGCGCAGAGAGGCCGTGCGAGTGTGGCAGTGGGCAGTGTCTTCCCAACAGTTTCTAGTGGCAATGCACATTCCGGGGAAGGCCAATGTGATAGCAGATAGGCTGAGCAGAGCATTCTGATGCCTTACGAGTGGTCCCTGAACCGTCTGGTTGCGGAACAGATATTCAGCAGGTGGGGTCAGCCGTGCTGCAATCTTTTTGCCAATCCCCTCAATGCCAAATGCAGCAACTACTTCACCATGATCCCCCCACAGGGGGAGTCACCCAGGGATGCTCTAGTCCACGATTGGCCCTCCAGTCTGCTCTGTGCTACCTTCTGTGTTACCTTCATTTCCTGTGTTACCAAGAGTGATTCAGAAAGCCCTATCCTTGGGAAGCAAGATGATTCTAATTGCCCCTCACTGGCCTCGCCAAGTCTGGTTCTCCTTTCTCCATCCATTTGCGGTGGACACTCCTTGGATTCTGGACCCAGTACCAGACCTACTGACGCACATGTCGGGACAGTTCCATCCCTACCTGCGGACCCTCAGGTTGACAGCCTGGCTACTTCACTTACGTCGTTAGTCAGACTTCATCGTTTTTCACCTGAGGTGGTGCACATTTTATTGTTTTCTCATAAGTCTTCGACTAGGAAGATTTATTCCAGCAAATGGAAGAGATTCTCTATTTGGGCTCATGCCCAAGGAATTGACCCTTACACAGCCCCGATTGCGGCTGTTTTGGATTTCTTGTCCATGCTCTTTCAGCGGAGCTCTGCGCCCGCTACCATTAAAGTCCAGCTGGCGGCTTTTTCAAACTTTCATACCTCCTGTGAGCCTTCCCTTATGGCCCATAAACTTTGTAAGGCCTTTCTAAAGGGCACCTTATTACTCCGGCCTCTTGTGTCAGAACCTATAATGCCCTGGGATCTAAACTTTGTTTTGCAAGCCCTTACTTCCCCACCTTTCGAGCCGGCTGCCACCTGTGAGTTAAAGTTTTTGTCCTGGAAGACCACTTTCCTAATAGCCATCACATCCGCCAGACGGGTGTCAGTGATTCAAGCTCTCTCCATCAAACCCCCGTATTTAATTTTTCATAAGGATAGAGTTTCTCTTAGACGTACTCTGTCCTTTCTTCCAAAAGTAACATCTACTATTAATCTCAATCGGTCTGTTGAGCTGCCAGTGTTCTTCCCTCAATTCTCGAACAAGGCAGAGTTTAGATTTCATCAACTGGATGTGCACAGACAATTGCGATTCTATCTAGACAGGACTAAACACCTACGAAAATCTGACCTATTGTTTGTTTCCTTTTCAGAAAATAGATCCCCTATTTCCAAGGTTACCATTTCCAGATGGATTTCGAATTGCATTTCCTTTATTTATTCTTCAGCAGGAAAGAATTTACCGTTCCCCGTCAAGGCTCACTCTACTAGGGCTGTTTCTGCGTCTATGGCTTACCATGCCAGACTATCTTTGGATGATATTTGTGCTGCGGCCACGTGGGCTTCCCCGCACACCTTTATTACTCATTACAAACTGGACGTGGCTTCTAGGGGCCGGGCTTCCTTTGGTTCCACAGTCCTCAGGAGTATCTTCCTTTGAGCCTCCCAGGATAGAGGTGCTGGGGACGCTGTCCCGCGAGTAAGAATGTAGGTGAGATTGGACTACATAACATCAAGAAGTTATGTACTCACCATAACGTTCGATGTATGTAGTCCATCTCGCCTCACATTCTTACGTACCCTCCCACCTGCCCCCTTTCTGGAGGATCTGGAGGTTGGGATTGGTGCTAGAGTACCCTTCAATGGTAGTTTGTTTTTCCTTATTCCCCTTTATAGGGTTCTACCTTATTAGGTTGTTGTTATGCATGAGGTGTGATTGTTGGGTTCGCAGCAAACTAGATCTGGGGTTATGGAGCAGTGCAGCATGGGATACCTGCTTAGCCCAGCTAATGGGAGACTTCGAGCTAGTAAATAAAAGTTGGCCGAGTCGGAGCCGATATTCGGCTCCGAACCCGCGAGTAAGAATGTGAGGCCAGATGTACTACATACATCGGACGTTATGGTGAGTACATAACTTCTTGTTTTGATTATTAATGTTAATAGAACTATCCTGTAAAATATATGAACAATAGGAGCATCTGCCACAAGGCCTGCTCTCATTAAATTTCAACTGTACACCTTGATTGTCGGTTCCCCTTTCCAGGACTGACTTTATATTGGGTCCTATTTTAGTTGAAAAAATAGGTTTATCACCTACTACCTGGAAAACTTCACTGTTGGTTTTAAAAATATTCCAATTTTTACATAATATTTCTTTCACTTGGTGATACAGGGGACTATATTGAACAACACATGCCTGTTGAAAATCAATTTTGTTCTCATTCTCAATAAATGTCATGGTGTTGTTGATTTTATTAAGTCCCTTTCCCAACAATGGTATGTACCTTTTACCCCAATCATCCAATACTCCTGTTAGAATGGTGCCAATAAACTCACCAGGGTAGCCTCTTTCAAGGAACATGTCCTTCAAATATACAAATTCCTGAGTTACATCATTTTTTGAAGATGTCATTCTGGCAACCCTGATGGCCTGACCTTTAATAATGTTTTTCTTTTGGAATATAGGATGATGACTATCAAAATGTAAGTAACTGTCGTTTGGGTATAAAGTTAAACAACATTACAGTGCTTTGGTTAAGAAGCATTTTTCTAGCCCCAAAGCAGCAACAGAGACATTCATTAACAAAGACTCTGGTAATTTTAGATTTAAATCTTTAAAAGACATGATCTATATTTTTGAGAAAAAGTTGTTTAAATTTAAGATGTGTCAAATGGAGATTTGTTATATGAATGAATGAATGTATCAGGAACAAGGTAGTTCTGCAGGGTTTAAGGGTTTTCAAATTCCCTTTTGGGATACATTACAATACTGAAATTATCAATGTGTTTACCACCATGTTTGACAAGTGGGGGTTTGAACTACTTAATATGAGTATATTTTATCATGAACAGATGGAGGAATGTCTCCAAAAGGAAGTCGATGATTTAAATTAAATGATTTTTAGTGATTTATTGTTTACACATTATGAGGGATTTTACTATAAGATTATTAGTAGGGTTGAAAAGAAATGTAACAATAGTTTTAACAAGAAAGTGAAAAAGGTGGATAGCAGTGTAAGCAGGATAAGCGATGCAAAGTGTACCCCATTGATAAGCTGGTTTTTAGTTATGAAAGCGAGGATGCTTATGTACATTTAACACAACATGAAGAGAAAAATATGGATAATGTGAATTTTGAGTTGTCGGGTGAGGACGAACATTCTATTGAAGAGGAGGGTGGTAATTTGGTGGATTACCAGGATTTTCCATTACCAAGACGCTCAGAAAGAATAGCCAGTCGGAAACAAGAGACATACAAAACTTATAGCAAAGCAGCACAACAATACAAGGGATTCCCCAGGTGGTAGAAACACCAGCTTTAGTAAAACAAGTTAGTAACATTCAGCATACATTAAATGGGTTTCATATATACAATTATACTGACAGAATTATTTCTGAGGAATTTTTTCCCTTGTTTTCTAAGGGGTTCAAATTTGTTCCCACTAAGATTCCAGACATAGCAGAAACGTTGGTGGATATACAACTCTATCTGAGAAAGTTAAATTTAAAAATAATGTTTTCTGACAAGGATGGTAATAATTCTATCAATTGATCTAACAAAATACTTAGAAAAAGTAGTAATTTTAATCCCCCCTCCTATCCACTTATAACTGCCTTTGAAAAAAACGTTAAGGAAGATATTTATAAAATGTAGGGAGAGAAAAGAAGAACATTTTCTAATTTAAGTAGAAAAGAAAAAAGTTTATTAAATTAATTAAGAGAGGATAAGAGTAAATGTATCATGACGCCTGATAAGGGTGGAGGCCTTATATTGTATAACTCGGAGGATTACACCAACACTATGCCGGCTATTTTGTTCAATGTTGAAAATTACTCACCATGTTCTAGGAATGAAATACATATTTCTTATCAAAGGGTGGATAGTTTTTTATATGAATATGTTATGGACCAGAGGATTTCCAAGGAAGACTACGATTTTCTTTTGAATTTACACCCTAAAATTCCTGTTTTTTTCGGTATACCGAAAGTACATAAGAATGTTGAAAAGCCACCCTTTAGGCTTATTGTAGCAGCTGCAGGTTCTAAAACACGCAATCTGGCTGTATATGTTGATAAAAAGGTTAAGCATGTTGTAGAGCAGTTTCCACATTTGGTAAAGGACTCCTGGGACTTTCTTGGTCAACTTAAAAGTGATTTGTGGTGTCCAGATTGTATTTTCCTCACTATAAATGTTCAGGATTTGTTTTCCTGTATTCCTAAACAGGAAGGTTTAAGCTTCTTTGAAGAAGTGCTTTTTACTTGTTCTTTTTTGCCCCCTGGTGAGATTAGTTTAATATGTGAACTTATGAGTCTCATTTTGGAAAACTATATATATTTTGAGGGGGAATATTTTCAACAGGTAAAGAGAGTGGCAATGGGAGCTGCCTGCGCCCCTTTGTATGCAGATTTAGTTTTGTTAGGTTGGGAAAGAGAACGTCTTTAAAAGTGAGTTTTTTTCTAATGTATTATTTTATAGGAGGTTTTTGGATGATATTTTTATTTTATGGAAAGGAACTTCGGAGTCCATACTATTATTCATCCAATATTTAAATGAGACTACTAAATTTTTAAAATTCAATTTTGATTTTCATGAACAAGAAATTAATTATCTAGACACCAGGATAATAAAGGACCAGGATAAATTTATTTCTAGCATTTATCGTAAAAAAAACTTTTGTAACAGTTACTTACATTTTGATAGTCATCATCCTATATTCCAAAAGAAAAGCATTATTAAAGGTCAGGCCATCAGTGTTGCCAGAATGACATCTTCAAAAAATGATGTAATTCAGGAATTTGTATATTTGAAGGACATGTTCCTTGAAAGAGGCTACCCTGGTGAGTTTATTGACACCATTCTAACAGGAGTATTGGATGACTGGGGTAAAAGGTATATACCATTGTTGGGAAAGGGACTTAATAAAATCAACAACACCATGACATTTATTGAGAATGAGAACAAAATTGATTTTCATCAGGCATGTGTTGTTCAATATAGTCCCCTGTATCACCAAGTGAAAGAAATATTATGTAAAAATTGGAATATTTTTAAAACCAACAGTGAAGTTTTCCAGGTAGTAGGTGGTAAACCTATTTTTTCAACTAAAATAGGACCCAATATAAAGTCAGTCCTGGAAAGGGGAACCAACAATCAAGAAGGTGTACAGGTGAAATTTAATGGGAGCAGGCCTTGTGGCAGATGCTCCTATTGTTCATGTATTTTACAGGATAGTTCTATTAACATTAATAATCGAAACAAAAGATCTGAAGTAGTTAACTTCATTCTTTCTGCACATATGGGTATACGGATCTGATTCAGATCCGAGCCGGCAAAACTTTTCTAAGCATCAGCTCCGAGCTCCAAGCTCCTCCCCTACCTATATTACCTCACTTCCTCCTATCTAATCCCAGATCTCGTTTGCCACTCTTTGAGTCAGCATCGTGGTCTCTGAGCTCTAAGCAAGGTGGTACTTTTTTTGGTCTTTTAGAGTAATCGGGTAAATACCTTTCCCTTTTTTGTTTTCCTCCCTTCTCGCGTTTGGTCATCGTGTTAGTTTAAAAAAAAAAAAACTTAAGTAAAATAGTGTAGTTAGTTCCCGTCTAGGCCCAATCCCTTGTTGAGTGTGCGTGTGTGTGTGGACCGTTAGGGCTTTTACTGTGCTCCGCTATGGCTGAGCAGCCTAAGGCTCTTTTTAAGAAATGCACAGAGTGTGGTCCTAAACTCTCACAAGCCGATGGCCACACTCTGTGTGTTCTATGTTTAGGGGTCGCCCATCTGTCTGCTTTCTGTGACATTTGTTCAGGCTTTAACTCCAGGGTGCTGAGGGATCATCGGGCCAAGCTTGTGGCTAAGGGTCTGCTACCAACCTCGGCCCTGGAGTCTGCCTTGGTTTCCTCCCCAGCCAGTGACACTGTGCAGGCAGGGACTCAACCTCCCACCAGGACTGCTACTTTGATTCATCCCAGAGAGGTAGGGACAAAATAGAGAAGGAGAAGCGCCACAAAGGGAGGGACAGGCCCAGGAAAAGATCATGGGACAGGGAGTCTTTCTCCAGCCCCTCTTTAAAGGCACCCAGGTCTCGTTCTCCTCTGCTCCACTCTCCCCGTTTCTCACCGGAGCCTATGCAGCCATCGGAGCTGAGGCACTCCTCAGATCCAGCCCAGACCCGAGTCGGTTGCTTCCTCCAGGTCGACTCGGAGTGCCTCCGAACTGGATATGGACAGGCTGATGAGGAGGTTCATCCAGAACCAGATTCAGATGGAGGTCTTACCAGGACCCACTCCCATTGGAGAGGGTTCTTCTTCAACTATGTTCCACCCTATTTCTCCTTCCCCGATCCGACGCTTCTGGGCTCTCGGGTCAGCGACCTTTCAGAGCTGTTAGGTCGATGCTGATGGTTCTTGCTTCCTCGATGCCGGCCGTCATCTTGTGTTCCTCGGGTCTGATCTTGGATCCAGGAGACTCTCGGAGCCATGATCGGGGAGTCGGACCCGAGGGTCTAGGTCTTGCTCTTTCGGATCCCATCCTCAGTGCCCAGACTACCCTGCCGTCGGCTCCGATCCCTGCTTCAGATCCGGGGAGAGCCTCTTCCTTATGAGCTTCAGAGGTGTGCTCTCCATTGGCATTCGGGGCAGTGGAAAGGGTCCTCTCCCAGGGGTTGAGGCCACAGCTCTCCTACTCGGATCCTACCCAGACCCCTCTGTACCCCATACCTTCATCAAGCATTACAAATTGGATCTGATCTCCAGGGGAAGAGCAGGCTTTGGCCCAATGGTTCTCAGGAATGTTCTTCCATAAGGGCCTCCCAGGTTCTCCAAGTAGCTTGGGATTCTGTCCCAACAGTGATGAATAGGAAGAAGATTAACAACTTCTGATAAGAAGTTATGTTTTACCATAACATTACATCTGAGTTGTTGATCTTCTTCCAGTCATCACACCCTCCCTCCGACCCCCACCAAAGGGTCCTGGCGGATCTTCTGTGTCTTTGTGGTGTTTCAGGGTTTCTGCGCAGACATGGCCTCTGACTTTCTGTTTTCTCCTATATGTTGCATGCAAACTCGATCTGAGGTAACTGAGTGAAGGGCATTGTGGGTAGCAGCATAGCTCGAGAGTTTTTTGTGTATGCAAGCTTGGTATAAGGCCGACTCGGTTCCGAGGGCTTGGAACCGAACCCATCAGTGATGACTGGAAGAAGATCAACAGCTCAGATGGAACGTTATGGTAAGACATAACTTTGATTTTCTTTTTTTATACTTAAAGTGGAATATAAATTTACTGTAAGGGAAACTATCCTTCTCCCAGTTTTCTTTTCAGAAAATAAAAATGAGGGAGAAAGTGCTTAATACCTTGGATGTCTGCAGTCAACTCGGGTACTAACAAAATTCACAACTTCTGATCCCTTGTTGACTTCTTGTGAAGGTAAGACAAAGGGACAAACTATGCCTAAAACGTCTTTTTTTAACTGTTTGTCTCAGGGTATTATGTTTTGTTGTTCCCAGCAAAACAGCAGTATTCCAGGCAGGGTCAAGACGTGCTCTACCTCAGTCTTGACTCATCATGGGTTTTTGGAAAGGGCTGAAGTTTAGAAGTAGCAACTTGGTCATCTTTGCATATTTGTACAAAGCAATATATATGGTAGGTTTTGCTAGCACTATCACGTACCTTTCCTGTCCCCCTCCAGTTATGTTATGGTAATCCAATCTTTATATTCTATGTTGCTGCAGACGTGTGAATATGTAGAACATAGTAAAGTTGTGTAAGTAAACCTAGCGCAAGTAGAGGTTCAAGTGACCACTGCTGCAGTAGCAGTGATCCCTCCGTCCACCCTCCTTCTCTGTTTTGTTTATGGCAGTGTATGGACATGTGTTTTTTCTTTTCTTAGCCATGAACTGCCAGAGCTTAGCCTCCCCCTGTCAGTCGTCATGAAAGCACTGAAGGTCATAACGCCCAAACCACTCTTAAGTCAACTCATCTCAAGCTGACTAATGATTTATCCGTGTGCAAGGTGCCCTGAGATTTTGGAAGCCTGACAGGTGTTGTATACTATGCGGTAGATAATCCCATGTAGCTTAGGCTACTGCACCAGTGATCATGTACTGCTCTGGTAAGTTTACTTGTACAGCTGTACTTTCCTCAGTAGAAACTGTTAGCTTTTGTTGCTAACAAAATACACCATATACGTGCTCTTAGTCATGTCAATAATCCACAGCATGAAAATTTTTATATGCTTCAGATATCGGTAGAGTGTTCTGGAAGCATTTCTTTACAATGGTTTCCACAGCAAAACTGGTTCCCACAAAAGCAGTAATTCTTTCATATTACATGTGCATCTTTATCATTTAAGTTACTCAGTGGATTCAAATTTTTGCCGCCTCGATCAGCCTGTCCAATTTGGATGCGGATTGTGTGGTGCAGAAGTTGCTACAGGCACCGGTGTTCGCTAAATTTTTGTCTACTCTGACCAGGTGGTATCGGAGCCTAAAACTGTAGTGCCATCTACTACTTCTTTTCCTCCGCTGAGCCATACCTTTCCTTTAGAGCCAGAGGAGTCAAACCTAATGATTGTTGAGCCTTTGGAGCCAAAACCTGTTCCAATGCCATCGGGTCCGTGTACTTGAACTTCCTTGGCACCTATCGAGGAGTCTAGGAGATGACACTCCCCTGTCGGGTCCGGGGAGGATAGTCGGACCGACATGTCGGTTCCGACTTTGCATCTCGGGGCCTCAACTCGGATGAGTTTGGCTCCTACTTCTGGTTTGGAACCCACTGTGCCGGTGCCGAGGGGATCTGTTTCTTTAGATCCAGCAGTCCCTTCTCATCGGAGCAGAGGTGCCTTCGAAGCCATGAGGAGATTGATGTCTCCTAAGACATCTACAGTTTACAGGTCCAGCTACCTCTTCCCCAAAAGTGCCTGTGTCCACTTCTGCTTCACAGATTCTTTTTAAGCGTAGAGACCCAGAGCCTCAGGAAGCCCTATTGGGTGGCCCCTGCTCTTCCGAGACCTCACCAGAAATTCCCACGATGAGGTTCCCAGGAAGAGAATCTGTAAGAGGAAGCACTTAGGCACTCCACAGGACTCTCTCACATCCAATACCGACTTGGATGAATCAGAAGGGTCCCCCTCTGAAGATCTAATTTGCTGAGAGATTAGAAATCCTAGGCAGAGGGGTGGCTGGAAGTCCACCAACCCTACTGAAGGTGAGTCAGTTCTCCTAAAGGCTTTCAGGTCTCAACCCTCCACCTCTTGGGTGTCTCTGCCCTTCAATGAGCTCATGTATTTGGTCTCACAAAGGACGTGGAGTGTCCGGACACCATTGCAAATTTATTTCTGTGCCCCAAAATAAGTCATTCCTCACCAAGGGAGTGCCAGTTGATGCCATGGTGGTGGCGGTAGCTACCAAAAAGGAGAGATCGGAAACCTCTTCCTCTATCCATCCTCCTAATAGAGTCTAGTGTCATGAATAGATATGGGAAGTGGACATACAGTTCAGCGACTTTTGCCATGCGTTTACTGAGCTATCTGACTCATTTTACGAGACTACAAAAAGACCTCCTAAAAGGGCTTGGAGATGCTTTTCAGGGTATGGTAGCTGCAGGAGCTTCAGACAAAAGTTGCCGCCCAGCTTGCTACCCTCAATTCCATAGTGAATTTGTCCATGTGTCTCATTTCATATGCCGCTGATGGAAGGAGTAGGCCAGGGGGAACAGGAATTGCTCTCAGGAGACATTCCTTGATGCGCCTGTATTCCTTCACAGAGTCCTTTTAGTCATCCTTTGTCAACACCCCTTTTGATGGCTCTTCCCTTTTTGGGCCCAAAGTTAAGGAAACTCTGACCAGGTGTGAGCAGGAAGGAATGACTGCTGTCGGAGTCCGTTTCTCCACCCCTAGCAGACCCTATCCCAAGGTTCAAAAGGGAGGCAGAGGAGGGGGCAATAATGGAAGATGCCACCCTTGTGGCAGAGGGGGTCCACAAAACCAGGGCGAGAGAGACCAGTTCTTTGGGAAGCTATACCATCGTTCCTGAAAGGAGGCCCGACTGTCCTACACTGGAGGCAGTCGGGGGTCGCTTAACTTTGTATCCAGACGCCTGGCTTAAAATAAACGACAACTGGGTACAAAGTATAGTTTCCAGAGGATATTTCATTCCTTTCACCACTCCCCCTCCATTGACATCAACAATCCCAGACATTCCACCCAGTTACAGGGAAAAAAACGTTGCTATGAAAGAGCCATCAATGCAGTCCCAGAATACCAGACAGTTTCCGGAACTTACTGAAGATTCTTTAGTTCCAAAAAAGACAGGGGACTAGAGACCTATTTTGGACCTTAGCAGACTAAACAGATCTTTCAAAGAACAGAAGTTCTAGATGGTCACGCTTCAGTCAATACTTCTGTTTTTAGGTTAAGATGATTAGATGTACTCGATAGATCTGAAAGATGCGTACTACCATATGAAAATGGACAGAGCATCTAGGGATCATCTGCGCTTCTGGCTGGGAGCCAATCATTGCCAGTTTTCAGTCCTTCCCTTTGGTCTCACTACAGCCCCCAGAGTGTTCACCAAATGTATGGCAGTAATCACGGCTGACCTGAGGCGTTTATGATTCCAGGTATTTCCGTACTTGGACGATTGGCTCCTCATTGCCACTACCTGGCATCAGCTAATACAAGCCAAGGAGACCACTCTTACTGTTTGCAATCATCTGGGCATTACAATAAATTCAGAATAATCTGCCTTGTCGCCATCGCAACATATCGTTTTTATCAGAGCAGAATTGGACACCACCACCATCACTTTGAGTCTTCCAGCAGAAAGAAAGAGTTCTACTACTTCATCAGCAGGTTCACAACATCATATCCAAAGGCAAGGCTCCAGCATCAGAAGTGCTAAAATTGTTAGGCATGATGGCAGCTGCAATATTAGCGTTACCATTGGGTTGCATGCACATGCGGTTTCTGCAATGGCTGTTTTTCACTCAATGGTTTTACCAAGAGCTCCCAATGTTTCATCTCATAATCATCACAAATGCATACAAAAAGGATCTTCAGTGATGGTTGACCTCTTCATGTAACAATAGGTCGTCCTTTTGTCCTACCCTCACCAGCAGCGACAGTGACCACGGACGCTTCCCTGATAGGGTGAGGGGGGCATTTTCAGGGAAGAACAGCCCAAGGGACATGGACCGAACAGGAGACACATCTGCATATCAATGTCCTGGAGATGAGAGCGGTACTTTTAGCGTTGCAGTACTTCCAAGACTCTCTTCCTCGGGAACAATTGAGATTCAGACGGACAACATGTCGGTGGTCTGGTACTTGAACAAACAAGGAGGAACCAGGTCCTATCCCCTTTGTACTTGGCCCTAAGAGTATGGCAGTGGGCTACATCTACCCAGCGCTTTCTGATAGTAACGCACATCCAAGGGAAATCCAATGTGATAGCAGTCAAACTGAGCAGGGCAATTTTGTTGCCTCACGAGTGGTCAAGAAAGAAATGGCGGAGAGAATTTTCCGCAGGTGGGGCCAGCCTTGCTATGACCATTTTGCCAACCACATGAACAGAAAAATGCAGAAGCCTCTTTGCCCTCATTCTACCTCTGGGAGAAGCCCCAAAGGACGTACTCATACACGTTTGGCCCCGGGTCTCCTCTCTGTATTTCCAACAATTCCGTTGATACCCAAACTATTGCAGAAAGGAAAAGCCCTGGAAAGGGCCATCATTATAATAGCCCCTCAGTGGCCTCGTCCGATCGGGTTCCCCATCCTTCGACTATATGTCTTGGAAGAGCGTTGAATTCCCAACCCAGTTCCGGATCTTCTGATGCATTCTTCGGGGGCTCTTCATATTTCTCTTCTGTCCCTGAAATTGACAGCTTGGCTGCTCCAATTCCCAATACATCAAGGTTCCATAACCTCTCAAATGAAATGCAGCATATATTGATATCTTCTCATAAGTCCTCTGTGAGGAAGCTATACCTTAGCAAATGGAGAAGATTTTCTATATGGGCTTCTCAAAATGACATTGATCCCTACCAATCCCCTATTTCCTTCATATTAGAGTTTTTGACTATGCTTTTCAATAAAGGAGCTGCAGCAGCAACAGTTCGGGTACAACTTGCCGCTATCTCAAATTTTCATTTTGGCTTTGAACGTTTAAACATAATGTCTCACAAGCTATCCAAAGCCTTCCTCAAAGGGATCTTTCATCTCAGACCACTTGTAAGATCCCCTTATAGCCTACCCCTTGGAATCTAAATTTTATGCTCTCACATATTCCCCCACCTTTCCAACCAGTGTCCTCATGTGATTTGAAATACTTGGCATGGAAGACTATATTTTTGGTAGCCAACACTTCTGCCCGTAGAGTATCAGAGCTACAGGCCTTGTCCATAAAGCCTACTCGCTTGAATTTTCATGCTAACAGAGTATCCCCGTGAACAAATCCTTCAATTTGAAGTTTTAATCTTCTTCCTGTGCATCACTGATGGGTTCGGTTCCGAGCCCTCAGAACCAAGTCGGCCTTATACCAAGGTTGTGTGCACCAAAATCTCTCAAGCTAAGCTGCTACCCACAATGCTCTTTGCTCAGTTTCCTCAGATCTTGTTTGCCGCGCAGCCATATAGCAACGTTTCAGTGAGTTCTCCAGCTAAGTGCTTTTTTCTGATATATTTACTGGTTTGAAAAGTTTTTTCTCCTTTTATAACTTGTTCTTGTTCTGTACTGCTTCATCTCTACCCACAGATATTTCTCTACACCCTCTACATCTTGGGTTACCCCCCCTCCCACTCTGCCGATGAGTTGGTTAAACTCATCGTGTAATGGGCTTGGACGAACCCTGACTCCGTTGAGGCCATCCACAGGAGATCAGACAAAATGCTGTCCCCTCCAGAGGATCAACCCCATTGGTCCAAGAGGCTTGCCAGTGGACGCTATGGTGGTGGCGGATGCCACGAAAAAGGACCTTGCAGAAAAGAGTCCTGCTGTTCACCCTCCCAACAGAGAGTCCCAGGCAGTGGACAGGTTAGGGAATGAGTCTTTGTGTCAGCAACCTTCGCGGTTAGGTCTCTGAACTTTCTGGCACATTTTACGAGTCTCCAGAGAGATCTTATCTCTGAACTCTCCGGAACCCTCACGGGTTAAGTATCGGATGGAGCTTGAGATAAATTGCTTCACAGCTTGCCACCCTAGAATCCATATCTAATTCATCCATGAGGTTGCTGTCACACGCAACTGAAGGAGCAGATAGAGCTGCGGGTGCAGGCATAGTCATGAAACATCACGCCTGGATGCACATCTGTGACCTCGCGTCCTCCAAGTCTTCCTTTCTAAAAGTCCCTATCGAGCCTTTGGCTCTGTTTGGTGCTAAGGTCAAGGATACACTAGCCAGGTGCGAGCAAGATGGCAAGACCTTGTCTGCTGTTGGCCTATGCTTTTCCACCCCTCAGAGTTCCTTCTCCAGGAGTCAGAGGAGCAGAAATGTGTGGCACAAGAAGTCTCAAAGTCCTTTCTGAGATGCACGTGGTGAGGACTCCTCCAGAGGCAGAGGGGGTTCCAGTAATGGAAGAAGTCCCTTTTGGGGCAGAGGGGGTCCCCGGAACCAGGGTACAGATATTCCTTCTCAGGTAGACCATATCAGCGCTCCTGAGGTGCTGCCTGATTGCTTTCCTCTGGAAGCAGTCGGGGCGGGTTTCTCTCTGCACCAAGCTACCTGGCTGTCCATTACGAATGATCAGTGGCTGCAGAGAATCATTACCAGAGGCTACCTTATTCCACTGCTATCCTATCCAAGACCTCTGAAATCCCTTCTCAATGTTCCACCCAGTCAAAGGGAGGAGGCAGCTTCCAAAATATGAAAGCTACTTCAAAAACTTGCCATCCAGCAGGTCCCCTCAGATCTGTGCGGATCAGGTTCTACTCAAGATTCTTTTTGCTGCCAAAGAAAACAGGGGGCGGGAGGCCCATTCTGGATCTCAGTCAAGTAAACAAATCAGTAGTTCAGACCAATTTCCACATGGTCACGATTCAATCCATCCTCCCCTTTCTGCGGGAGGGTGTGTGGATATGCTCATTAGATCTTCGTGATGCATATTACCATATAAAAATGGACAAGTGCTGCAGGAGCCTCCTTCGCTTCCAGTTGGGAGCCAATCACTATCAATTCAGAACCCTGCCTTTTGGTCTCTCAATGGCTCCCAGAGTGTTCATGAAATGTCTTGCAGTGGTAACAGCTCATCTGAGACTTCAGAGATTTCAGGTGTTTTTATATCTAGACGATTGGCTCCTCTCTGCCCCTACCAAGCATCTTCTGGTCAGGGCCCTTTGCTACACATTGGCTCTAGTGGAGGCATTAGGCATCACCATACACTGGGAGAAATCAAACCTTCCACAATTACAACAACTGGAATTCATAGGGACAGTATTCAACATGCAGTCAAGCCTAATCTCACTTCCTCTCCACAGGCTTCAGAGACTCGGGGCACAAGTTCAGGTGATACTCTCTCAAAGCAAGGTGTCTGCAGGGGAGATTCTTCAAGCCTTGGGATCTATGGCTGTAGCCGTACCCATAGTTCCCTTAGCCATACTACACATATGAGATTACTACAATGGCTCCTTCAGGACTAGTGGATACCCAATCTCCACCCACTGAGCTCAAAGATCCTCATCACCAACATTTGCAAATAAGATCTCCTCTGGTGGATGAGTACAGATGAAAATTTTTGGTGTCATCCCTTCCAGGTTCCACAGCCCAGCACCACAGTGACCACGGATGCTTCCCTGATGGGGTGGGGGGGGGGTCACTTCCTGGGAAAGTCAGTCCAAGGCACGTTGTCTGATGTAGAGTTCAGTTTGCATATCAGTGTCCTGGAGTTAAGAGCGGTGCTGTTGGCATTGCAAGATTTTCATCTTCTTCTTCCATCCGGAACGATTGCTGTGTAGTCGGACAACATGTCCCTGGTCTGGTACATAAACAAACAGGGAGGGCGCAAGACTCTTACCCTCTTTGTTGCAAAGCCATGAGAATCTGGCAGTGGGTGATAGCTTCCAACCGCTTCCTGATCGCAACGCATATTCTGGGGAGCTCCATCGTCATTGCAGACAGACTGAGCAGATGCATTCTTCATCCTCATTAGTGGTCTCTCAACCCGAGTGTGGTGACTGAAATTTTCAGCTGTTGGGGCCAGCCATGCTGCGTCCTTTTCTCCTCCCCTTCAAATACAAAATGCAGCAGCTACTTTGCCCTCTTTCCCCCTCTCAGGGAGTCACTGAGAGACGCTCTAGTCCACGACTGGCCCATGGGTCTTCTTTATGCTTACCCTCCGATTCCTCTGATTCCACTTGTTCTACAGAAGGCCATCTGGTTGAGAAGCAAAGTGATCCTCATCACTCCATTCTGGCCTCATCAAGTGTGGTTCCCCTTCCTTCAACCTCATCTGTTACAATCTCCTGTATCCTAGACACTCGACAGGATGTAATGTCTCACCCTCAAAGGTTGACTCCCCCGAATCTGTCCGCCCTTAAGCTGACAGCTTGATTTCTTCACTTCCATTAGTTGCCAGGCAGGAAACCCTTTCTTCCCCTGTCTGGGATATTATTTTGGCTTCTCATAAACCATCCACCAGAAAACTTCACAGGGATAAATGGAAAAGATTGTCTATTTGGTCACGTAATCATGAGCTAGACCACTACTCAGCCCCTGTAGCCACTACTCTTCATTATTTGGCTGAGCTGTTCGACAAAGGGGCCTCGGCTTCTACCATTCGAGTCCATCTAGCAGCTATTTCCAACTTCCATAACTGGTCTGAAGGAGTACCGCTTATCTCCTCTCGTATTTGCAAGACCTTCCTCAAGGGTATTTTTCACAGCAGGCCTCCCATCAGACAGCTGGTGGAGGCATGGAATTTGTCCTGGGTTCTGCAGGCTCTCTCCCTGCCGCCGTTTGAGCCGGCTGCCACCTGTGATCTAAAATTCTTATCATGGAAATCCTTATTCCTGGTGACTATAACTTCAGCAAGACAAATTTCTGAATTACAAACATTATGTATCAAGAGCCCTTATCTGATCTTTCATAAGGACAGTGTATGACTTTGAACTAACTCATCATTTCTCCCCAAAGTGGTTTCTGACTTTTTGATTAACCAGTCCATCGAACTCCGTGTTTCTCCCAAATTACTCTAACAAGGGAGAATACTGTCTTCATTCCCTGGATGTTTATAGACAATTGCACTTTTATCTGGACAGAACTAAATCATTTTGTAAGTCAGACCAGCTTTTTGTTTCCTTTGCGGGCCCTAGAATGGGAGGTGCAGTATCAAAGGTTACTTTATATAAAAGGCTCAGGGATTGCATTGCCTTCACATTACGGAGGGATCTAAGCCTGGCCAAATCAAAGCTCATTCAACTAGGGCTATTGCAGCATCTCTTGCCTTCCACTCTAGGGCCACCATGGATGATATTTGTGCAGCTGTCATTTGGACTAAGCCCCACACTTTTATTAAACATTACAAATTGGATCTGATCTCCAGGGGAAGAGCGGCCTTTGATTCAATGGTTCTTGGGAATGTTCTTCTATAATGGCCAGTCAGGTTCTCCAAGTAGCTGGGGACTCGGTCCCATCAGTGATGAATAGGAAGATGATTAACAACTTCAGATAAAGAAGTTATGTCTTACCATAATGTTCTATCTGAGTTGTCGATTTTCTTCCAGTCATCACACCCTCCCATCGACCCCCTCCTAAGGTTCCTGACGGATCTTCTAGGTCTTTGTGGTGTATTAGGATTTCTGCTCAGAGATGGCCTCTGACTTAATCTTTCTCTATATGTTGCATGCAAACTCGATCTGATGTAACTGAGCAAAAGACGTTGTGGGTAGCAGCTTAGCTTGAGAGTTTTTGGTGCACGCAAGCTTGGTATAAATCCAACACGGCTCCGGTTATAGTAAGACATAATTTCTTTTTTTTGCTCAAAGTTTGTACTGAAGCTAACCTTAACCAGATCATAGATTTACCAGTGCTCTTTCCCAAACACACCAGCAACTTAGTGTATATGCTGCACAAGCTTGATGTTCATAGACAGCTCAGATATTACCTGGATAGAACAAAAGAGTTCTGAAAATCAGAACAACTTCTCGTTTCCTTTTCAGATTCCAGAAAAGGTATGGCAGTGGCAAAAACAACACTACCTAGATTGTTATCTGTTTGCATCACATTTACTTATTCAGCTGCTAATATACTGATACAACACAAATTTAAAGCTCATTCTACCAGAGCAGTGTCCACATCTTCTGCTTTTTTTTGCTAGGCTTCCTATAGACATTTGTGCAGCAGCTACTTGGTCAAGACCTCATACCTTCATCACTCATTATAATGTTGACAAGGCCTTCAGGGACAGGGCCTTTTTTGGTCTACTGTCCTAAAAAACATACTCCCGTGAGCCACCCGAGAAAGATGGTGCTTGGGGTGCTACCCATCTGTAAGAATGAATGGCGAGATAGAACAACTTCACATAAAGAAGTTATGTACTCACCATAAAGTTCCATTTGAGTTGTTCATCTTGCCTTCATTCTTACTTCCCACCCACCAACCCCCTCCAAGGTTTTTTTGAGGACTGAGATACTAGTTCTGTTCTGGTTTCTCAGTCTTTCTATGTGTTTTCTACTAAAGAGTGATAGAATGCCACATGGTATTATTATACGCAGCAAACAATATCTGAGGTAACTCAAGGTGCATCATGGGATAGGGACTTGGCCTCGAGCTGTCTGAAGACCTCGAGCTTTGTAGTAGGCTGACTCGGAGCCGAGTATCGGCTTCGAACCCATCTGTAAGAATGAAGGCGAGATAAACAACTCACGTGGAATGTTTTGGTGAGTACATAACTTCTTCTTTTTTTGTTACCTTAACCATATATCACACATTGGTGATGGCTGTCTGGTATTGTACTTT
This sequence comes from Protopterus annectens, assembly GCF_019279795.1. Lineage (NCBI taxonomy): Eukaryota > Metazoa > Chordata > Ceratodontiformes > Protopteridae > Protopterus > Protopterus annectens. The sequence continues at coordinate 834,048,083 of NC_056728.1, read as the reverse complement.
CTTCATCATGTCCTGTTTTAAGTTAGTACTTTGCAGTGAAGTTGTATGCACAAGATAATATAGAGAATAGTTTTAAAGCAAATAGAAAGTAAAGTTAATTTGTGCGATGATATTGGAAAACTGATTTGATTGTGCAATTCACAAATAAAGGAAGTTAGGTAATGATGATGTTTAAAAGAAAAGGCATTATTCAGGAAAATACATTTTATTTTGAAATTTTCATTTCAACAGTTCATAGCCACAAGCACAAACGCCCTAGAGATGAAAGTGGGGAAGCTTGTTTAAAAGGTATGCTTTCAATCTTGATATCAGTGTGCAGTTTGCATTCATTTGTAATGTTGCTTAAATGAAAAGATAAATGTTTATCATTCCCACTGCTGCAGTAGAAACCTATGCTAAATTGGGTCTGTCTTGTCCAGGGCACAGCTTGTCAGCTTAACAAACCTTTGACTCTCACCCACCGTTCCAGTCTGACTCGGCTCTGACTCTGCTTATTACAAAGCTCAAAGTCTTTTTTAGTTGGCTCGTGGCTAGGTAGGTATCTCATAGTGCACTAGTACAATCCCCAGATGTCGTTTGCCACGTCTACGAGTTTAAAAGTGCTTCTTGCTTGGCCGTGGCTAAGTTTCAACTTTTTTTTCATATCACTTTACTGTTTCTATAGCTAGTTATCTTATTACTAGATAGTGCTTATTAGTGTTAGTAGTGTTTAGAATAGTTTAGAAGTGGTTTTACTCATTAATTTAGTTGGTTTGAGAACTGGTTGGCCGTTGGCCCTTGTTCTCCCTTGGTATCCTCTCTGCTACCTTCTTATTAATATTGATATTTCTTAGGTCCGCGGCTTTTTAGGACCTTGTATTCTAGCCTTATTGTGTATATCTATTGTGTGCAGTGTTTTGCTAGTCTTGTTACAGAGTTTTCTCTGCGAGTCCGCTTTTAGGGTGTTTTTCTTCTTCTTAACTTTACAAAAGTTAAGCTTGCGTGCAGTGTTTGCTTGTTTCCTTGACTGCTTTTAGTTTCTGGCCTTTTTCTACAACTTAACCTATGTAGCTAGGTCTGTTTAAGTTGGAGGATCTTGTCCTCTCCAATTTCCATATTTTCCTCAGGGCTAGACCCATTTAAGGTAGCGGACAAAGTCCTCTGTACTCTATCTCTTTTTTGTGCATGTGCTTGTAAGGGCTAGGCCCATTTAAGTTAGAGGACCTAGTCCTTGTTGTGTTTGTTGCGTACTGCTTTATTACATAGCTTTCCAACATGTCTAAAGAGTCCAAAGACCACAAACCTTCGGGTTTCAAAAAATGTATAAAGTGCTCCCAGGAGATGTCAATTGTGGATAGCCATAGTAATTGTGTATATTGTCTCGGAGCCATTCATATGCAGGAAACTTGTTTATTCTGGTATTCCTTTAGCTCCAGAGTTCTCCAGGAGCAGAAGAACAAGTTAATTTTGAAAGGTCTCCTCAAGCCTTCCTTCAAGGAAAAATTAGCAAGTTCTTCATCATCCAGATCACATTCTTCAAAAAAAGAGAAGGTTAAGTCGGCCAAGAGGCATTCTCCGGTGCCGACTAGTGTATCGGAACCTCCTCAGAAACAATCTTAACTTGATAAGACTTTTGCCTCCTCTGCTCCACTGTCCTCAGAGCCGGTCGAAGTTGTGGATGTTGGCATGTCAGTGTTGGCCCCAAGCCTTTCGGAGCCGACTACTGAAAAATTACATCGGAGCTGCTCCAAAGATCCCTTGCTGGTCTCCCCAACCTTAAGATCTCCAATTTTACAGAGATCCAGATCGCCTACCCTGTCATCCAGATCCTCCAAGAGCCTGTCAGAGGAAGATGTGGAGAGACTAGTGCTTAGACTCCTGAAGTCATCTGCCTTGCCCAAATTGTTGTTGGCTCTGACCCAGTCAGTTCTGGAGCCACCCGAGTCTATCCTCCCTGTTGTGGTTCTTCCTTCGAGCCGTGTCTGGCCTTTGGAGCTGAGTTTTCAGTGCCACCTGTTGTGGAACCCTCGGTTCCAGCTCCCCTTGTGGCTGTCTCAGAGCTGAGTTCCACTCCGACACCTTCAGTGCCGTCAGTGGTGTCGAGGAGCCAAAGCTCCGCGGTCGGCCCTGACAGGGACACTTGGACCTGAACCTCCTCTGTTCCGAGTCTCCTTCTCGGTGCGTCGGCTAGGGTGAGCTTGGACCCTACATCCATGGATCCATGGATGCTGCAATTCCACCCCTAGTCAGGCTTCATGATTTTTGACCTGCTGTGACCCACAGGGAATTACGGTTCTACCTTCACAGGACTAAGGAACTCAGAAAATCAGACCAATTATTCGTATCCTTTTCTGATTCTAGACTAGGTCTGCCAGTCTTTAAAATGATTCTATCAAACTGAATTTCGAGCTGTATTTCCTTCATTTACTCATCCAATGGAAAAACTCTTACCGTTCAAGGTTAAGGCTCATTCTACACGATCCCAGTCTACATCTGCTGCCTTCCAAACCAGAGCTCCAATTGACAGTTTTTGAGCAGCAGCAACTTGGGCTGCCCCTCATAACTTTATTACTCATTGCAAAATTGGAACTGACCTCAAGGGGTAAATCCTCCTTTGGTTCCACGGTACTCAGGAGTATTTTCCCGTGAGCCACCCAAGAATAAGGTGCTAGGGACACTGTCCCATATGTAAGAATGAAGGTGAGATAGGACTACAGAACATAAAGAAGTTGTGTACTCACCTTAACATTCCATGGAAGGATCTGGGGACAGGCTAGTCTTATTTTGGAAGGGTGGAGACCGTTCATTATTGTTGTTCTTTCTGGATAACCTTAGTTCTGTCTATCTATAGTTTAGCAGCAAACAAGATCTGGGGATTGTACTAGTGCACTATGGGATACCTACCTAGCCACGAGCTAACTAAGAGACTTTGAGCTTTGTAATAGGCCAAGTTGGAGCCAGGAATCGGCTCTGAAACCATATGTTAGAATGAAGGGCAAGATTGACTACAAACATGGAACGTTATGGTGAGTACATAACTTCTTTTTTATCTTAGTTTTATGTCCTGAAAAGACTTGAAGTTGTCTCAAAATGTTCCACAAAACTACAGTGTCCTTTTCTGGATTTATCTGTTAAAAAAATGTCTGCAAATAAAGCCAACTTTTCTTCTTTAGCATGTCAATTATATCCTTGAATTTCTGAGTCCCTTATTTTTGTTGGCAGTTACTCTAAATATAATGCCAATAGAAAAAGGAAAAGTGGACACCCCTGTCTGTTTCCTCTGTTCAAACACACCTTACGAGAGAGGAACCCTCCCCTTAATTCTTGCTTGTTATCCTTCATGTGCTTCTTTGCTCTACTTATAAAATCCCTGCTTAGTGTGTTGAATGCTTTCTCTGCATCAAGACCCATCAACAGTAGCAGTATTTTCATACATTCTGCTTCTAAATTTCCCCTGCGGAAAATGCACCATCTTCAGCTTGATGGTGGAACAATCTACTGATTTCTGCCTGGGACCTTCATCCTACCACAAAAGCTGTCACAGCAGGCTGGTAGTTTCCTACAATGACAGGTGGGTGACTCTTTTCTGGTCATAGCTGGTTACACCAGTTACTCATCTTTTTCCTCAGAACCATCTAGTGTTGTTCGTCCAACCAACTTGGATTGGGGGGGTGAGTAGCCATTTTCTCTGCAGTTGTTGGGGTCCCCTTGGTGGCCAAAGGAGCATCCATGTTCTCCTGGGAGAAGAGACAGGGAATGGGTCTTTGCTTAGCCAGTATGTTTTGCCCATCCCTGGGATACCTGTTGCTGGCAATACTATCTGTCCCAGCTTTCATTTCAGAAAGAGGCAGGAATGTCTGACGTCTGTGTCAGTTTCTCTGAACAGGAATAATTTATTCAGCTTGGCTCAGGCTATTATGCAGGCTGTTGACCGTTCTCATAAGATGGTTTCTGTTAAAAGGAGAAGGGGTTCTTCATTCCCTGAATATTCAAGGCTTGGAATCTGTAGTAGAATGTGGAGGTATAGATGTATTTTTCCTCTCAGGATTCTGATTCGGATGCTGAGCAGTGTGTGCAATCTGAAACTGTCTGAGGGAGTCACATTTTTTCCAGAATGTCCTAGTCTTTTAATTTGGTCAGCACTGAGGTTTGTCAGTCCCTTAAAAAATGCAGTGAATTGCTACAAAAGGAATTCCTAGAACGATAACCCACCTGCCAGTGCTCTCAGCACTGGAGGATGTGTTTCACAGCCTGTGTTTTTTTCCTCGACAGTCAACCTGTTGCCTTTAAGAAAGCCGATTAAATGTAAAAACTTAGTCTCCACTAACCCCTTTCCTGAGTCAGGAGTTATAGCGCAAGTTAATCCTGCTGGTGCTAAGCATTTTTATGGGCAAAACCTACATTTCTTTGACTTCAGTTTTTAGAAGTCTGAGTTGTCAAGCACGCATGTAAAAGTTTATATTGATTAGTTGTGAAAGTATGTGGAATGTTTTAGCTGCATTTTCTGCGTATGGAAAAATCTGCTTTGTTTAGTCTAGTTTTTTTTTCAATTTTTCAGATCACTACTCATTGCTTAAAGTGTGTTTATGACTCTGTAAATACTTCTGGGGCTGTTGCCACTTTTACTGTTTGCCTGGCAGGGTTCTCCCATCTTCCCAGAAAATGTCCAAGATAAAATTTTGAATTCTATTTTAAATAGAGATTTAGCTTTTTGCACCCTCTGTTGCAGAGATTATCAGAACATGCAATGCAAGAGAGAAGCTGATTCAGAGATGCTCTCACATTTTTAGGTCCTCCTTTAAATTTTCCAAGGGAGTTTTCTTGTCCCTCATCCAGTTTTGGCAGGAAATAAAATTAATAGTCTAAAGAGAATGCTGGTCAGCAGATGTTTAAAAAGCAATGGTAGGGAGGTTCCCTCAAGAAAGGTAGACCCCCTTCCTCTCCACCAAATCAGAGGTTAGTCAAATAAGGCAAAATGTCTAATGGATCTTGTGTCCCCCTCCCACCCTGGCAGTCAATTAACCCTTCCAGAACATCTAAATCTCCCTTTCTCTCTTTGGCTAGAGATTTCTTTGGTCAGATATGCTCTGAAATTCATCCAGCTATGATACAGATTGCAGTGGGAGAAAATTTTTCATTCCATGGCACTCTTCATCATCTGCCTGATCAGTCCACCCACCCCCTTCCCTCTTGTTCTACATCACATGGTGTCTCGGAGGTAACGGAAGTAGTTCCTTCTCAGTTGGCAAAAGTATTTGTAAATTTTTTTGGCACTAAAGATATTCTTTTAACGGATATTGTGTTATGAGTACCAAGCTCTTATGGTGGGTCAACAATATTTCTTTTTTTCAGAGAGACAGGATTTCGTAGATCTTCTTCCTATCCATCGCTGATGGGTTCGGTTCCGAGCCCTTCAAACCGAGTCGGCCTTATACCAAGCTTGCATGCACCAAAACCTCTCGAACTAAGCTGCTACCCACAATGCCTTTCTCTCAGTTACCTCAGATCTTGTTTGTGTTGCAGCCATATAGCAGCGTTTCACCGAGCTGTCCAGCTAAGTGTTATATTTTTCAAAAATTTATAAATGTTTGTGATTTTTTTTTTCCTGTCAGTTTGCTAATCTATCTCTGTTACTTACTCAGCCCTACCCACAGGTATTTCTTTGTGTACCATTGTTGGTATTGACCCTTTTACCCTTGTGGTATTCCCAATACCATTGTTGGTATTTTCCTCTCTTTCTCTCTCTCTCTCTTCACTTTCTTCTACTTTAGTGTATGTGTGTGTCTCCTGTTATGTCAGAAAAGAAAGGGACTACTTGGTTTAAACACTGTTCTTCTTGCAGTGATAAACTCCTGAATAGTGATTTACATGAAGAGTGTGTGTGCATTGTTTGGGGTTTCCGTACTTATGGGCAAAACTTCCATGTGATATTTGTGCCAGCTTCAGTCAGCGGACACTGAATGAAAGACGAAATAAGTTGATTCCTAAGGGCCTGCTTCCTTCTCCTTTTTCGGAGGCTATTTCTACATCAGAGGTCTCATCCCTTCCTACTGTGGAGAAGAAACATCCTTGTTTAGACCCCTCTTTACCGGCCGGTGAGCGGGGCAAAAGCCATAAGCACTAGGCCCACAAGACTTTTATCGAGCAACGTATCACCTCGTCAGCACCTTTTCCAGCTCCCACTACGGCACCCACTACAACCTCGATTCTGACCAGTTTGCCTGTCTCTTCCACGGCACCCACGTTCCCCATTTTTGCTCCGATGTCTGTTCTGACAACAGCTTCGGAGCCGCTATTGACCTACACCCCAGCTGGGAACTCAGCTCCGAGCCCGTTCTTGGCTCCGATCATTGCCTTGTTGCCAGTTTCCAAACTGGAATCGATGCTGCTCTTTAATTTACCACGGACCTAGTCCACCATCCACCCCATCTGTGGATCCATTTGCTGGACAACCCTTCAGCCCCGTTTTGGACAGACCTAATTCCCTCCCAGGGGCATCGGTAAGGTCCATCAGGAGCCTTTCAGAATTGAAAACCAAAGAAAGAGCACTAATGTTGTGAGTCCTCAGATAAAATTTATTGCAAATAAGGTTTAGCACTTTTGTCAATACCAGTTGACTTAATCAGAACAATAAAAAAATCAAACAGAATAAATTTAAATACTACATACTTTACAGTGATTGGTTCTCCCTTCCCCCAATAACCGAACAATGTATCATCAGTTAATGAATATCCAACTCAATTCATGAATATTAAGTACGTGTTAGTTAAAACCAACACTAAAAACTTGCTCTATTAATTTTATATTATACATTTTACAACAAAGAAGAGATTTAGTCAAAATTTTCATCATTGCAAAGACATATTAAACAACCCCACACAATAACTTTTTTATTTTTTAAAAAAATATATGTTATATAGTAAACAATTCAAACCTGTCCTGCCTTTTCTTTCAGAATTGGCAGGATGGTCAAATGGTCATTTAAGACTGGAGGGAAGTTTGCAGCTAGTCTTAATTGCCATAATAGTTCTTTTTTGTTTAAGACATTTTGCCAATCCCCCCACCCCCCAGCTTCAATGTAAACAAGATCAAGGATAGCAAATTTAAAACCACAAAAGTCAGCACACTGTGTACTATGTTTGTTGTTAAATAAATTGTTAAAATCAGACTGTAAAAATCATTAGGCATTTCAAAATGACAGTCAATAACACAGAAGGCTCAAGTTCTATAACGTTTCTTTACTCGTGTACACAAGGAGGCAAAAAACCATACATAACATGTATAGAGTTTTGACTAATTACATTCAGGAAATACCCTCAATTATATACCATTTGCAATCAGCTTTTGCCCACCTTACTGACGTGGTCAGTCACAGGGCATTTACATCACTATAGTCCATAATACTTCATTCATAAGAAGATGCTTAGGTAATGTTTTTGGAAACTTTCCCATGAGAATAACATAGCCTTGCGAGGCACCTGGTCCATCATAACGTCTTCCTGTAGATGTTACTTTTTTCAAGGATCTTAGATTAGTTCGAATACAATGGTCAAGTCTTTTCTTAATACGTTCCTTTGTCTCTCTGGCTACCAGCTGTACACTATCTCTGATAGTGTTCACAAGGCCATCCTTCTCGGTGGAAGGAAGAAAGATATACATGCATACATATTTATTTCTCTCTAACCCAGCAGATTATAGATGCTGAAAGACATAAGCTTGCTGAGCTGGCTACTGCCAGGGTCAGAGGTTAACCATACTGCAGTTGGTTTCAAGCAATTATATGTAAGATCATTTCTACTGCCATATTGTTAAATAGAATCAAATGCATTACATATTATACTGTTTAAATAGAATCAAATGCATTACATATTATACTGTTTCTAAACTTCACACTACATATATGTTTAAGTACATATTCTTCTAATAGTTTATATATGTCTAAGTACATATTCTCCTAACATTCTGTATATAAGTACATATTTTTCTAACAGTCTGTATATGTTTAAGTACATATTTTTCTAACATTCTCCCTCCTTTTAATGCTTTTCATTCTATTCAGAAACATAAACAACATTATTTCATTTCCTAGTCTCTTCCCCTCTGGAACTTTCAACTAGGCAAGTCATTTGTTTTATATTTCAGAAAGAATTTCATTTGGTATCAATAGATTCAATTTCAAAATCTTGGTAAAAAGTTTCAGTAACAGATATATCAACAAAATCTTTGATTAATCTTTTCATGCAGGGAATTCCACAGTAAACACATGCTCCTATTAGGAGTATACCCACACAAATAGCAATTAAAATGTTTAATAGGATGGAACCCCACCCCCCAAACAGATTCTGGAAAAAGTCCGTCAGTGGGTTTGGGCCTGGTTTAGTCATTGCTGATACTTGCTGAATTACCTCTAGGTGATTATTTGTCTTGTGACGATTCTCAGGGATAAGAGCACAGCATTCTTCTTCGTGTACCACCTCCTGCCGCTAGGGTAAAGTAAAGAGCCATTCGATTTTGTAGCACAACAGTTCTCATTGCATTCAGTTCATCAGTCACCAATTCTAGGGCGGAAAAAGTTGCATTACTCATTACTTCGAGAAATCTTGACAGCTTCCTCAGCTCCCAGATCGATTTGACTGCTCCATAGGCTGGTAGTATTCCTGCCCAGGATATAACACTGTTGCCCAAGTCCATATGAGTCAATTTATTTCTGTCTCTTACTGAATTATGGTCTTTTCAACCAGCTTTGATTTTCCCAACTGGATTCACAGGTTTCTTAACTGGACCTTCAGATTTTCGAGCTGTTTCCCTTACATTTCGTATCTTACCCAAAGGTAATTCTGCAGTATGCCTTATTGCTGGAACCAGATAACCCAAAAAACAACTGCCGGACCAATTCTCAGGTAACCATTCATATGCCTTTTTCCCACAAATAAAATCATTACTTTGGTACTAATACATGTTATCCCTGCATGAAACATTTTCCTATCTTTAATAGACAATTGTTTAGTTAAGACTGGATTGTCACGTACTGCATTTAATGTAGTTTTCATTGAACTCAGATATGAATCATAGTTAGTATTACAAACAGTACCCCGACTTTTGACTTTAATGTGACATTTATAAGACATTGTTATATTACAATTACTCCAGCCCACCTGGAGTGTATCACTTTTGTAGAAACATACAACTCCTTTTTGTGTGACAGGTAAAAATAAAGCTATTTTGTCCTGTGATCTCACAGTTCCTGTACCAAAAACAAATTTTCCCAAGTCTCATTTATCCCCAGAGGGACAGTGGACATTAACAGTCTTTTATATGCTGTTGGTATAGCTGTACAAACCCAGCAATTTGAAATGTTCATAGTCTCTGCATACACACGTTTCATGGCCAGGTATGTGTTAAAGTTTGGATGCCAGTCTATAAACAGTTCATCATGTCTTCTCACTTTCACTTGTGTGGTTGAGTGCAGGAAAAAACCACAATAAGAGAAAAATTGTCACACTTATGCACAGCCAACAAAATAATTATGCAATAGTTCTGGGGTTGCTCTGCTTTTCTATTTGCTTTACTCTTGGCCATTTTGCCCTTGTGTATCAAATTGAAAGTTATTTGTTCTTGTTCTGTCTTTCATCTGAAAAAGAGTTAAACTGCAAAACAGATTTATTCATTAACAGTTTCTTTATATAATTAGCTAATGACCTGTCAGCCTCCTGCACTGCAGGCATGAGAGCTTTCCACTGAGGCACATAATATGCCCTTCCAAATACTACTTCAAAGGGGGTCAAACCCTTTACATTTGGAACTGTTCTCATGCTCAGCAATGCTAGAGGTAAACAGCAAATCCAATTCTTTAACTTGTTTTTCAAAATCCCATTGTACCTCTCCACCAGTCCTGCTGACTGTGGGTGGTAAGCACAGTGATTTCTTAAGGAAATCCCAAAAAATCTCCCAAGTTGCTGAATTGTCTGATTGACAAAATGTGTCCCATTGTCACTATAGATTCTTTCCGGTATGCCAAATCTAGGAATTATTTCCTTTACTAGGGCCTTTGCCACTGTTGCTGCATCCGGATTCCTGGTTGGAAAAGCTTCTAACCATTTTGAAAACATATCTATGATCACTAAACAGTATTTCTTTCCTTCACATTTATTCAACTCTATGAAGTCCATACAAATAGTATGGAACGGATATGGTGGTGTAGGGAAACTCCCTTGCTTGTTTATAAATGCTCCTTGTGCATGGTGCTTGTTACAAGTATGACAAGCTGCACAAAATTTTATTGTATAATTTATGTATCCATATGTTTGGAATATTCTATTTACTAACTGTACCATCCCCCCTGTTGAGACATGGCTCTGCCCATGGCTCAACAAAGCTGCATATCTAAATAAATTAGACGGCAATATTGTTTTTTTTCCCTTTGAAATGTACAGTCCATTCTCAAAAATTGCACCTTGTTTTACCCATTTTGTTTTTCTGCTTTTGTAGTAAGCATTTGCATTGTTTTTAACATGTCTAAATCTAAAATCTCAAAGGGTTGTAATTCCTCATTTGAAAACAAAGTCTCTGAGTCTGAGGCAGCTTGCTTTGCAGCTGCATCAGCCCGAGCATTACCTTTTGAAATCTTATCCTGTTGTTTAGTATGAGCTGCACATTTACAAATAGCTACTTTGGTAGGCAACTGAATAGATTCTAATAGCTCCAAAATAAATTGCGCATGATTAATAGGTTTTCCACTGGATGTAATCATTCCTCTATTTTCTTCATTGTTGTGCAAACACATGCACTGTAGAAAAAGCATACTGACTATCAGTATATATGTTCACTTTCTTGCCTTCTACTAAAGTACATGCTCCTGTCAAAGCTACCAGTTCTGCTACTTGAGCATACAAGTTGTGTGGTAAAGTTTGTGCTTCTAAAATTTCAGTGTCTGTAACTACTGCATACCCCACCAGATTCTTCCCTGTAGGACCCCTTCTGCATGAGCCATCCACGTAATATGCCACCTCAGCATCATCCAAGGGCATATCTGTAAAATCTTGTAACTGTTCATATGAGGTTGGCTCAGCAGTATGGTCATACATGAAAGATGTCTAGCAGGAGAAAGGTATGCAACTTTTTCTTGTAGCAGAATTATTGCAACTGCATGAGGCATTCTCAATGTGAGAGGGTGGAATAACACCACTGAGGCTGAAGCCTGCACTGCCATTGCTGCTGCAACTACTGCTTGTACACAGTGAAGCAAAGATTGCACCACTGGGTCTAACTGTGATGAATAGTAAGCTATGGGGCATTGCTTATCCCCATGCTGTTGCTTTAATACTGATGTCATGTACCCTTGCTTATAATCTACGGTCTGAAAGAACCGTTTGTGATAATTTGGAAGTCCTAAAACTAATGAAGAAGCTATTAACTGTTTTAACCTGCAGAAAGCCATTTCTGCTTTTGTTCTCCATTGTAAAATAATTTGGTACCCAGCTCCAACAAAAATTAGTTGTACCTAAGAAAGACATTATTTCTTTCTTAGTTGTTGGTTTGGGTGCTTGCAAAATTGCTGTTTTTTTCCTCTTCTCTTTTTTCCTTTATCTAGTATTCTACCTCTATTGGATATCACATATCCCAGGTATCTAACCTGTTTTTTCCAAAGTTGTAACTTACTTTTGTTTACTTTGTGTCCTTGTATTACTAAAAATTTTAATAATGCTACTGTATCCACCCTGCACTGCTGCTGGGTGCTGCTAGCAAGATGTCATTTACATAAAGTAAAATTTGACTACCTTCCGGTGGGGTAAACCCTGCCAGGTTGCTAGCCATTTTTTGTGCAGATATTATTGGGCTCTCACAATATCCCTGTGGTAGTTGAGTATATGTATACCTTTTACCCTGAAATGTAAATGCAAACCAATATTGACTATCAGGATGTATAGGTATTGAAAAGAAAGCATTGCTTATATCTACCACAGTAAAATACTTCTGTTGTGGCTTTAAATCATTCAACAAGGTATGTGGGTCTGGCACCGTAGGTGCTCTAGGTATTACTGCATTATTTACAGCTTGTAAAGCTTGTACCATCTGCCATTCCCCGTTTGCTTTTTTAACAGGAAATAGGGGTGTATCACATGGTGAATCAGGAGATTCTACCAGTACTCCTTTTTTGAGTAATGCTGCTTATTATAGGCTTAATTCCTACTTCTGCATCCTTTCTCAAAAGGTATTGTCTTTTCTGTGGTCTAAAAGCTGACTTTGGGGTAATTGTAACTGGTCCTGCTGCTTGAATAAGCCCTACATCTAACTTGCCTGTTGACCACAGAGTTGTTGGAATTTTACACAAGGCCTCTTCTTTTTCTTTTAATAAAAATGCTAATCAGCTGTCCTCACTAGATTGCAAGTGTACAGCTGTATGTGTCTGCGTCAACCAATTCAGTTTTTGTTCTTGTATCCCTTGTCCTGACATTTCTAAATCAGTCTGTTTTCCCATTTTGTTACCCTTTTTTTTCTAAGTCTGCCCATTTAACACTTTTTTTTGTCAAGCTGACATGTGGCAGTCTATTGGACTTATACAATCTCATGAATTCCTGAGGTAATGAACAGCTTACTACACTGTTTCCCTCAGTATCCCAACATAAAGTTTGTAATATTAATCTGTCAGCAGGATTTTTTTTTTTTTTTTGAACAATTCTTGCTTATATTTCTTATCAGGTCCTGGTGTGCTACAGTAGTATAGAGTACAATGTAACAAGTGCTGCTGATCAGTGTCAAGGGAGGGTACCTTACTGATGGCTACGTTCATCAGTTCTTTGGTTACTGCCCCTGGACCAGTCATAACTAGGTCCTGGCTGTACCAATAATAGGCTTCACCCTCTGATCACACCACAAAAGCATCCATTTGTCTTTGTGCTTCCATACCCTGCATGGTAGGAACTACTGCTATGCCAAATATCTGCACAAGGTCTCTTCCCAGTAAGTTTACTGGATATTTTGCAGAAACTACAATTTTACTTTTCTGAGTCATACCTGAAACAGGGTCAGTTATTGCTATATTATGGGAGAGTGGTTCCCTGTATAGCTGTCCATTTGCTGCTTTTACTAATATATAATCAGGTGATTCAGAATGTTTTGGTAACTTGGAGGGTGTATCAAAGTCCGTGACGCTCCTGAGTCACACAGGAATTTGACTTTCCTTCCCTCCACCAGAAGTGTCACTTCTGGTTTTGTATCTGCTAGGTAGAGCTCCAGGCTCAACAATGCTAAATCTAAAATTTCATTTCCATTTTTATCCTCTACATCTGTTTGTACTTCCTTTATTCCCTCTACTACATTCACATTTTCTTTTTGTTTATTAACCTTTCCTGATGATTTTTGATTGTTATCACTATCATATAGTCAGTCCTCATCTCCTTTATCTTCTGTCATTGCTTTATTATTTTGTTTACAGTCCCTAGCTAGATGCCCTTTTTACCTGACTAATACAAATACTTCAGCTCCGTCTTCAGCAGTGAAGACTTGTGCCCTTTCTTTTCTTTTTACTATTAAAGTGTCTTTCAGTACGTCTAGCATACTCAAGTAAGGCTTGCAGCCTGCTTGTTCAGTGATCTATCATATACTTTGTGATAAAGCTACTGATAGAGGCAATGCAACCTTTTAAAAATGTATTATTTATTTATTTTTTTTTTAATTGTTGTTTAAAGCATTCTAATAATCTAGCATAATATCCATCTATTGTCTCATTTTCCTGTTGTATGCATTAATTAATGCAAGTCCAGTCTGCTCTAAGTTTCCATTTCTCAGAGATTCTGTCTGTCAGACCTTTTACTCTGTTGTCTAAAAATGTTTCAGAATTTTCTAAGCTTCTGTTTTTCTACAATTTGCTTCCTCAATCCACCTGTGTGCTTGAGGTATGCCTAGTTGGTGCTGTTTAAGGAGTTTAACTAGTGAAAGTTTATCTAGTTTACTATCAAATTCATAGTTGTTAACACATTTTGTATAATATCTCACATTATCTGCTCGCTGCAATTGCATATACTTCACATTATCCGTTAGGGGCGGATCTCATGATCTCTCAGTGCACTGATTTCCCATGTCTTAAAAAAGACTGTTACGTAACCCTTCTCTTGTACCACGTGGTATCTTATTTCCCTATATCCACAGTAGTGTCTAGAATGACTGTTTACTTTGCTTTGTTATTCCCCTGATCTATGACCAAAGATACAATACTTCGACTCTCTCTCTCCCTGCTATCACAAACCTTAGCAATAGCACAGTGTAACCTGGTCCCTGATCTAAAACAAAGACAAAGAGGGAAATTCTTCTTACCTGAGCCTCCCGTTTATGACTGCATATTTTTCTTCTTGGGGCCCAGTCTTCCGCTTTTCAGCCACAGATCAGAAAGTGGACAGCCTCTTTACACACAACAATTCAGTCGGAGGTCTTTTCACTTTAAGAAGAACCATTTTGTTTTGGCAGCTTCTCCTGCAGATTTATTACCACCCATGCACTCTGACCTGCAGCTTACCAAGGGAATTCCGGCTTGAGAAGGACCAAAATGTTAAATAAATTGTTAAAATCAGACTGTAAAAATCATTAGGCATTTCAAAATGACAGTCAATAACACAGAAGGCTCAAGTTCTATAACGTTTCTTTACTCGTGTACACAAGGAGGCAAAAAACCATACATAACATGTATAGAGTTTTGACTAATTACATTCAGGAAATACCCTCAATTATATACCATTTGCAATCAGCTTTTGCCCACCTTACTGACGTGGTCAGTCACAGGGCATTTACATCACTATAGTCCATAATACTTCATTCATAAGAAGATGCTTAGGTAATGTTTTTGGAAACTTTCCCATGAGAATAACATAGCCTTGCGAGGCACCTGGTCCATCATAACGTCTTCCTGTAGATGTTACTTTTTTCAAGGATCTTAGATTAGTTCGAATACAATGGTCAAGTCTTTTCTTAATACGTTCCTTTGTCTCTCTGGCTACCAGCTGTACACTATCTCTGATAGTGTTCACAAGGCCATCCTTCTCGGTGGAAGGAAGAAAGATATACATGCATACATATTTATTTCTCTCTAACCCAGCAGATTATAGATGCTGAAAGACATAAGCTTGCTGAGCTGGCTACTGCCAGGGTCAGAGGTTAACCATACTGCAGCTGGTTTCAAGCAATTATATGTAAGATCATTTCTACTGCCATATTGTTAAATAGAATCAAATGCATTACATATTATACTGTTTAAATAGAATCAAATGCATTACATATTATACTGTTTCTAAACTTCACACTACATATATGTTTAAGTACATATTCTTCTAATAGTTTATATATGTCTAAGTACATATTCTCCTAACATTCTGTATATAAGTACATATTTTTCTAACAGTCTGTATATGTTTAAGTACATATTTTTCTAACATTTGTATAAAGCATTAGTTTACTTTTTATTTTTCATATCGTATAAATGTTCATATATCCTAGTTTTAAATAACCTCTCCATCTTTCCAACATAAAATGATGCACAAGTGTTACACTTAGCAGTGTACACCAGCTTACTGGAAAGACAATTACCACTTCTCAAAGGTACAAAACTTTTGATGTTATGTAGTCCAATCTCGCCTACTTTCTTACTCGCGGGTTCGGAGCTGAATATCAGCTCCAACTCTGCCAACTTTTATTTACTAGCTCGAAGTCTTCCATTGGCTGGGCTAAGGAGGTATCCCATGCTGCACTGCTGCATAGCCCCAGATCTCGTTTGCCGCTCGTGTAGCTAGAACGTGGTCTCGCTTGGCTGTGGCTAAGTACCTTCTTTTTCTATTTCTCTTGCAAAATTTGCTACTTGTTCAACCACAAAAGCTATTTTAATAGCTATTTCTTCTTGTTGCTTGTTGCAGAGTTTTATGTTTGTGTAGTTGGTGTCCATAACTGTTCCAGTGGGCTAGGCCCATTTGAATTAGAGGACCTAGTCCTCCTTTCTGAGCATAGTTCCGTTTTTTTCCCTTTGGTTTTTCTTTTGGTTACTGGATCTAATAGTTCTTAGCATTTCCCCTTGTTGTGGTTAGTGTGTTGTGAGTAGTAAAGTACTGTTTCACTTGGCGGTTCCTTGGTTGCCGTTGGGTAGGGTGTTCAGTAGTTTTCCCGCCTTTGCTGTTTTTTTCCGACGAGTGGGAAGTTGGCTTAATAATTAAGTTGTATACCTTAAAGAGATAAGGTACTGAGTTTGGTCCTCACATAGGTTAATTTGCTTGTTTATCGGTTGTTTCAGTGGTCTACTTGTGCAAGATGTCCAAGGATCAGGAGGAACATAAACCTTCCGGTTTTAAAAATTGTACTAAGTGTAGTTACAAGATGTCCATTACGGATGGGCATTCCGTCTGTGTTTATTGCCTAGGAGCAATTCATTTGCAAGAGTCTTGTAGCTTCTGTTACGCATTCAGTCCGAGGGTGCTCCAGGAGAGGAAAAATAAACTAATATTGAAGGGACTCCTAAAACCTTTGTTTGAGGAGTCTTTAGACTCGGCTTCTAGTTCTCAGTCCAAGTCTAAAGCTTCGAATGCAAAGAAAAGATCTCCGGCTCCGTCTGTCTCCTCGGAGCCTCCTGAGAAGATCTCTAAACTTGACTCTACCTCCTCAGCTCCTCTGTCCTCGTGGCCGCAGGAGGTATCTGTAGTACTGGAATCGACGTCAGCTCCTATTTTACTGGAACCCATTCGGAGCCGGTCGCTCAGTGTTAGGCATGGCTCTCCTGAGAGGAGATCCCAATCTCCCTCCCTGTCCTCCAAATCCTCCAGGCTCTCTGATTTGGATGTCGATAGGGTGGTACAGAGGCTCCTGCAATCGCCGGTGTTGGCAGAATTATTTTCGGCTCCAACCCAGTCGGCTCCGAAGCCCGTCCTGATGCTTGTGTCGATGATTCCTCCTCCGAGCACTTCCTTCTCTTCGGAGCCGGAGTGCTCCGCTCCGAGTGATGTTCCTGCGCCGGCTCCGATACCCCTCAAGGGTTTATTGGTGCTGACATCGGCTCCGACTCTGTCGGCTCCGCCCACAGGTTTCGGCACTTGGGTTTCCTCAGTCGGGCCCGAGGGGGATACTTTGGGACACCTGTCAGTTCCAAGCCTCCCTATCGGCGTATCAGCTCGGGGGACCCCGATCCCGGTCATGGCCTCGGAGGCCAGTCGATCCTCGGAGTCGGGGGGTGGGGCCACCTTCGAGGCCATGTGGAGCGCACTGGCCAGATCATCAGTTACATCACCCGGATCAGTCATTCCGTCCCCTTCCACCCCAGGTAGAGCGTCTGACGTCCCCCTATCCGTAGATGGTGGAGCCCAAAGGTCTGGGGATACCCCCATGAGCGGTCCCCAACTTTCTGAGGGTCCCTCAGAGTCTGTGCCTGAGGATCCCCCTAGAAAGGAGTGGTGCAATAGGAAGCACATAGACTCCCAGGACGAGTCTCTCACTTCTGATACCGACCTCGAGGAGTCTTAGGGGTCCCCTAAGTCATCCTCCGATGACGTCTCTTTCTCCGACATCCTGGAGATATTGAGACAGAGAGGCGACTGGCCGTCCAAAACCCCTTCCGAGGAGGAGACGGTATTCCTCAAGGCTTTTGGTGCTCAACACTCCGCCTTCTGGGTGTCTCCACCCTTCGATGAGCTCTTGGATTTAATTTGTCGAAGGGTGTGGGAGAATTCTGATTCGGTGGAACCTGTATCCAGAAGGTCCAATAAGTTTCTTTCTGTCCCCCCCGGGTAAAGAGTTTCTGTCCAAAGGGGTTTCTATAGATGCGATGGTGGTGGCGGCCACACAGAAGGAAGTAGCCAAGTCTTCTTCCTCCGTCCATCCTCCTAACAAGGAGTCTAGGAGCATGGACCAGTACGGGAAGCATACCCGCTCATCATCGACCTTCACCCTACGGTCGCTGAACTACCTCTGTCATTTTACTCGGTTCCAGAGAGATCTCCTCAAGGAGTTAGGAGATACTCTAGCTGGTAATGTACCTGAGGCGTTAGCGCACACGGTTAATGCCCAGGTGTCTACCCTCAATTCTATTGTCAACTCGTCCATGAGGCTCATATCGTATGCAGCCGAGGGGGCGAGTAGGGCAGCTAGTTCGGGAGTAGCCCTCAGGAGGCAAGCCTGGATGCGCCTGTGTCATTTCACGGAGGCCTTTAAGTCTTCTTTCACTGACGCTCCCTTTAATGGGTCCTCGCTCTTTGGGACCAAGGTGAAAGACACCCTCACCAGATGCGAGCAAGAGGGAAAGACCCTGTCTGCCGTAGGGGTCCATTTTTCCCTCCCCTCTAGACCTTACACCAAGGCTCAGAGGGGAGGGAAGATGTGGTTCAAGAAATCGCAGAAGTTTTTCCATGCCGCACAAGGTGAGTCCCCCTCCAGAGGCATAGGAGGGGGTGGTTATACTAGAAGACGCCTCCCTAGAGGAAGAGGAGTCCCCCGCAACTCGGGAAACCGTGATTCCTTTTGCGGTTCTTCCTACCATCGTTCCTGATGTGTTGCCCAACTGTGCTATTCCGGAGCCAGTCGGGGGTTGCATATCATTGTACCCGGAAGCCGGAGAGAGCATCAGCCAGGATCGATGGCTGTTACAAATAGTTTCCGGAGGTTATGCCATCCGCTTTTCATCAGACCCCCCTCCAGTCAGGAATATCCCGGACGTTCCACCCGGTCAAAGGGATCATGCAGCATTAAAGGTTGCAAAGGTGCTAAAGAAAGGAGTCATCCAACCTGTCCCCTCAGACCAAATCGGATTAGGGACTTACTCAAGACTCTTTTTGGTGCCGAAAAGAACAGGGGACCTGAGACCCATTCTAGATCTCAGCCGATTAAACCACTATGTTCTGAAGTCCAAGTTCCGAATGGTCACCCTTCAGTCAATTTTTCTGTTGCTGGAAAAAGAAGTATGGATGTGCTCCATCGACCTCAAGGATGTTTACTACCATATCAAAGGTCAGGCCATCAGTGTTGCCAGAATGACATCTTCAAAAAATGATGTAATTCAGGAATTTGTATATTTGAAGGACATGTTCCTTGAAAGAGGCTACCCTGGTGAGTTTATTGACACCATTCTAACAGGAGTATTGGATGACTGGGGTAAAAGGTATATACCATTGTTGGGAAAGGGACTTAATAAAATCAACAACACCATGACATTTATTGAGAATGAGAACAAAATTGATTTTCATCAGGCATGTGTTGTTCAATATAGTCCCCTGTATCACCAAGTGAAAGAAATATTATGTAAAAATTGGAATATTTTTAAAACCAGCAGTGAAGTTTTCCAGGTAGTAGGTGGTAAACCTATTTTTTCAACTAAAATAGGACCCAATATAAAGTCAGTCCTGGAAAGGGGAACCAACAATCAAGAAGGTGTACAGGTGAAATTTAATGGGAGCAGGCCTTGTGGCAGATGCTCCTATTGTTCATGTATTTTACAGGATAGTTCTATTAACATTAATAATCGAAACAAAAGATCTAAAGTAGTTAACTTCATTCTTTCTCCACATATGGGTATACGGATCTGAGTCAGATCCGAGACGGCAAAACTTTTCTAAGCATCAGCTCC
>NC_056728.1:833993077-834028019 GCF_019279795.1 Protopterus annectens | reverse complement strand
GCAAAGTCTGTGTTGCGGCCATCTCAACCAATAAGATTCATAGGGGTAGAGATAGACTCAAACCAAATGCGGGTCTATCTACCTTCGGACAGAATTCAAACCATACAAAATCAAGTTCGAGCCTTACTTCCCAGGTCCAAAGCCCCAGCCAGAATGGTCCTGCAGCTATTGGGATCCATGTCTGCCACGGTTCTTCTAGTCCCCTTGGCAAGGTTGCACATGAGAATCCTCCAGTGGCTTCTTTCAGCTCAGTGGTCTTTTCAGGAACTCCCTCTCAGTCACCTCATATGGATCACGGAATCTTGCAAACGGGACCTTCGCTGGTGGCTAGTGCCCTCCAATTTGGATCAGGGACGACCCTTTGTTCTTCCTCCTCCGGTGGCCACTTTGACCACGGACGCCTCCCAGATGGGGGCATTCCCTGGGCAGGTCAGTCCAAGGCAAATGGCACCCGGAAGAGACTCTTCTTCATATCAACATCCTAGAAATGAGGGCAGTACTCCTGTCCCTTCACGCCCTTCACGATTATCTCCCTCAAGGCGTAATTGCTGTTCACTCAGACAACATGTCAGTTGTCTGGTACCTGAACAAACAGGGAGGGACCAGATCCTATCCTCTTTGCAGAGAAGCCATGAGAGTTTGGGAATGGGCAGTCTCGACCAAACGCTTCCTAGTGGCTACTCACATACCGGGCAAGTCCAATGTCATAGCCGACAGATTGAGCAGAACCATCCTCTCTCCTCACGAATGGTCTCTGAATATGACAGTGGCAAGTCAGATTTTCAGCGAATGGGGAGTTCCGTGTTGCGACCTCTTCGCGACTCCTCTGAATGTGAAGTGCAAAGAATTCTTCTCCCTAATCCCGGCTCCGGGGAAGAGCCCCATGGACGCATTAGTCCATCCTTGGCCCACCGGCTTGCTTTATGCCTTCCCTCCAGTTCCTCTCCTCCCCAGGGTGATTCAAAAGGCATCTCTCTTGGGGAGCAAAATGATCTTGATTGCTCCTTACTGGCCTCGTCAAGTGTGGTTCCCCTATCTTCGGAAACATGCTCTGGAAGGTCCATGGTTCCTGGACCAGGTCCCAGACCTACTGGTTCATCAGTCGGGACTATTCCACCAGTCCCTACACACCTTAAAATTGACGGCTTGGCTCCTCCTCTTCCGACGATAGTCAGGAGTCATGCATTGGATCCAGATGTTGTGCACATATTATCTTCGGCCCATAAGTCTGCTACAAAGAAACTGTATTCTAGCAAATGGAAAAGGTTTGCTATTTGGGCTCAACTCCGGGGCCTGGACCCCATTTCTATTCCCGTGGCAGAAGTACTAAAATTTCTGACCTCTCTTTTCAATCAAGGCTCTTCAGTTTCTACCATCAAAGTACAATTGGCAGCAATTTCTAATTTTCACGAATCCATAGACCCACCTTTAATGAGCAACAGATTGTGTAAGACCTTCTTGAAAGGTGCTGCTCTATTAAGACCTCCGATTTCTCATCCTGCACCTTCATGGGATCTCGATATAGTGTTACGCGCCTTGACTTCTTTCTCCTTTGAACCGGCAGCCACATGTGATCTAAAGTTTCTATCATGGAAGACAGCCTTTCTGGTGGCGATTACTTCTGCCAAAAGAGTTTCAGAGCTTCAAGCTTTGTCAGTGAAACCCCCGTACTTGGTTTTTCATAAAGACAGAGTATCCCTCAGACCAAATCCTTCCTTTGTTCCTAAAGTTTGTTCTACTTTCTGCTTACAACAATCGTTAGAGCTTCCAGTTTTTTTCCCAAAATACTCTAACAAAGCGGAGTTCATATTCCACACACTAGATGTCCACAGACAGTTATGTTTTTATTTAGACAGGGCCAAACAAACAAGGAAAACAGATCAGTTGTTTGTATCCTTTGCAGATAACAGATTGGGCAACGCTGTCACAAAGGTCACTATTGCCAAATGAATCAGGGACTGTATTACTCAAGCATATATTTATTCTAACAAAGAGCTTACCACCTCTGTCAAGGCTCATTCTACAAGGGCTATGTCTACTTCGGTAGCATTTCATTCTAAGCTTGCTATTAGTGACATTTGTGCTGCGGCTACATGGTCTTCCCCGCACACCTTCATTTCCCACTACAAATTAGATTTGGCATCTAGAGGATGAGCTTCATTTGGTTCCACAGTGCTCAGGAGTGTTTTCCAATGAGCCACCCGGGATTTAGGTGCTAGGGCTGTCCCATCAGTTCAGAATGTAGGCGAGATAGGATCACATAACATCTTTTAGTTATGTACTCACCATAACTTCAGATGTTTGGGATCCATCTCGCCATTCTAATAACCACCCTCCTTCCCCTTCCTTGGAGATCAGAGGATATCAGAAGGTCCGAATCCTGTTGTTTCATCTTGAAACATCTAACAATGTTATATAACCAAGTTGTGCATGTGTGTATGAATGCGGACAAACAAGATCTGGGGGATTAGTGGTGGTGCATCCTGGGATAAAGATAGCTCAGCCAATTAGAGGCCTCGCTCTATAGCATAAGTAAGCCGAGTCGGAGCCGAGGGATCGGCTCTGAACCCATCAGTTCAGAATGTAGGCGAGATGGATCCCAAACATCTGAAGTTATGGTGAGTACATAACTAAAAGTTTAGCAGCAAACAAGATCTGGGGATTGTACTAGTGCACTATGGGATACCTACCTAGCCACGAGCCAACTAAGAGACCTTGAGCTTTGTAATAGGCCAAGTCGGAGCCAGGAATCGGCTCTGAACCCATATGTTAGAATGAAGGGCAAGATGGACTACAAACATGGAACATAACTTCTTTTTTATCTTAGTTTTATGTCCTGAAAAGACTTGAAGTTGTCTCAAAATGTTCCACAAAACTACAATGTCCTTTTCTGGATTTATCTGTTAAAAAAATTGTCTGCAAATAAAGCCAACTTTTCTTCATTAGCATGTCAATTATATCCTTGAATTTCTGAGTCCCTTATTTTTGTTGGCAGTTACTCTAAATATAATGCCAATAGAAAAAGGAAAAGCGGATACCCCTGTCTGGTTCCTCTGTTCAAATACACCTTATGAGAGAGGAACCCTCCCCTTAATTCTTGCTTGTTATCCTTCATGTGCTTCTTTGCTCTACTTGTAAAATCCCTGCTTTGTGTGTTGAATGCTTTCTCTGCATCAAGACCCATCAACAGTAGCAGTATTTTCATACATTCTGCTTCTAATTTCCCCTGCGGAAAATGCACCATCTTCAGCTTGATGGTGGAACAAGCTACTGATTTCTGCCTGGGACCTTCATCCTACCACAAAAGCTCTCACAGCAGGCTGGTAGTTTCCTACAATGACAGGTGGGTGACTCTTTTCTGGTCATAGCTGGTTCCACCAGCTACTCATCTTTTTCCTCAGAACCATCTAGTGTTGTTCATCCAACCAACTTGGATTGGGGGGGTGAGTAGCCATTTTCCCTGCAGTTGTTGGGGTCCCCTTGGTGGCCAAAGGAGCATCCATGTTCTCCTGGGAGAAGAGATAGGGAATGGGTCTTTGCATAGCCAGTATGTTTCCCCATCCCTGGGATACCTGTTGCTGGCAATACTATCTGTCCCAGCTTTCATTTCAGAAAGAGACAGGAATATCTGACGTCTGTGTCAGTTTCTCTGAACAGGAATAATTTATTCAGCTTGGCTCAGGCTATTATGCAGGTTGTTGACCGTTCTCATAAGATGGTTTCCGGTAAAAGGAGAAGGGGATGTCCTTCAAGGATGCATCTGCAGTCCTAACATATGGGTTGTCCTGCCTCAGGCAGCCCTTCAGTCGGCCGGATTCCAAAGTCTGGGTCTGGCCTCGGCTGATGTCGCACTTCACCCGACGTCATAGCTGCTGTCATTCGGGTATAAAGGCATCAGCCGACGCCATTTTCCTCAGTCTTTCTTGCCGCGCGGTGCCCGAAGCAGAAGCTGTTCGCAAGTGCCGGTTGGTCAGAACCAGAGATTACTACTACCGAAGACTTCTAAAAAGCTAAGTACCCCGTTGGGGACTCTTTCTTGCCTCAGCCGATGTCAGAAAAAGTAAATAATTGTTTAACTTGTGGGAAACAAATACCTCATAAGGATTTCCACTCTTACTGCCTTCCTTGCTTAGGCCCAGACCACGACGTAGCAGCTTGTCTAGCCTGTGCTTCCTTCAACCGGCGGACACTTAGGCGGCGGTCGGAGTTTGCAGAGGAGTTTTTTCGCCCCGCTTGTGCTTACAAAATGCCGTCGGAGACTCGACTTCACAATTAGCTAAAAGCGTAAGGAAAAGGACCGACACTCGCGGTCCGCGGTTTCGGCCGAAACCACGGTTAAGCCAACCGCGAGTGTCTCGGTTTTGGCTGAAACCGAGTCCTCGGTTCTTCCTTCGGCCGAAAGCATGCCTCCTACAACCGAGGCCTCACCCAGCATGGCTGAATCTGCTACTGAAATTCCACCTGCTGTTGCAGGTTCTCAGGATTTATCAGATACTATTCCCTTAGACATATCTACTCCTGCACGTGGAGCTGCTAGGCCCCCTGCATCCATGTCTATCAAGGCTTTTTCTAGGGCTAAAGCAGCTAAATCTTCTAAGGCCTTGCCTGCTAAAACCCCCTCACACAGGCCTAGCTCTAGTTCCCAAATGCTCAGCCTGGCAGAGGATCTCATTTCTTTGATCAGGGGATCCCAACCTCATCCTGACAGGGCCTCTCATCCCCCTCCAGAGAAGAGGCCTAGAGCAGAGCCCCCTGAGCCAGTTTCAACAGATTATTCCTCGGATGCTTCAGAAAACTCAAATCCTCCAGAAGGCCCTTATTCTCCATATGAGGACTCTGACGCAGAATACTCCATTCCTTCTGCCTCTCCTCCTGAGGAATTTTCTTTTGGGGAAACCTTGCATGCTATGAGAGAGCAATTTCAATGGCAGGGCCAGGAATTTTCAGATTCTAGGAAAAGGATAAGGACCTTTTTACATTTACCATAGCATAGGCCTTTAGCCATTCCTCCAGTACTAACAGTTGTGGATGATGCATTTAATGATGCTTGTACTGCCCCTGACTCTCTTCCCCCGGCCCCTGCTAAGCCCGACAGATACTACAGGGTCCCGGACACACATTATCACTTGTATAAGGCTCCTATTGCAGATCCTGAAACTATTTCACAGGGCCCCAAAGGTGTAGCAGCTGCCTCTGCCAAAAACCCCCTCCCCTCTGAAAGAGAATCTAGAGCATTAGAGAGATGGGGTAAAAAAGTTTATACTTCTGCTACTCTTTCGGCTAGGGCCTTAAACTGTCAATTCCACATCATTCAGTATCAGGAATTTTTGTTAGATCAGCTAAATAAAAAACTGTCCTCTCCTGAACCTATAGACCGTAAGTCCCTTCAGGATTTGGTACATAACACTCAGCAGGTCAGTAATCATTCCTTAAAATGCGGCTATGATGCACTGGAGGCTTCCTTTAGATCAGCTATGACTGGTACAGTGATCAGAAGGCATGCATGGTTAAAAGAGCAATCCTTACCAGGCCATGTAAAGTCAAAGCTCCTAGATGCTCCCATGGAGAAACACAGTTTGTTTGGCTCCCCTGCACAGCAAGTGTTAAAGAAGGTGGAAGAAAAAGCAAAATCTGTCCAAACAGTCAAGGATTTCTTACAGGTCCAGCCTTCGAGGTTTAGTAGAAATTGGCCTTCGAAGAATTGGTCCTTTCCAGACACCTCCAGAGCACAGAGAGGCAGAAATAGGCGCCCAAGAGGCAGAGGTCAATCCAGAGGTGCCTACAGGGGATGTCAGTGGCAGCCTAACAACCAGAGAAGTACTGCCACAGATCCAGCTACTACCACTTCCACAGGACAGTCACAGTGACTTGGCTCTGATACCGCCTACCAGGGAACAACTGGAAGCACCCTTAGGCGGAAAACTAGCCTTATTTTCAGTAAACTGGCATTACATTACAGGAGACAAATGGATTTTACAGACAATAGACAAAGGCTACAGGTTTCACTTCCATACTCTACCAAGAAAGAGAGGAATGCCAAACCTACCACCAAACCAAAAAACAAACGCTCTAGGACAAATCAACCACTTACTAAGGATGAGAGCTATAGAAAAGGTACCGTCTATGGAATAAGTACAAGGATTTTACTCCAGACTTTTCCTGGTACCAAGAAAAGAAAACCAATGGAGACCTATTCTCGACCTGTCCCCTCTGAACACATATCTCATTGTTGCAAAATTCAAAATGCTGACCCTACAGCAACTTCTTCCCATGCTGGGCAAGGAGTCTTGGCTGGTGACTCTAGATCTCAAGGAGGCATACCTGCATGTCCCTATATGACCAGATTGCAGAAGATACCTCAGATTTCTTGCAGGATCAGAGCATTATCAATTCTCAGCATTGCCCTTTGGCTTATCTACTGCGCCCAGAGTATTCACGAAATGCCTGGCATCAGTAATTGCTCATTGCAGGCTTCAGGGAATTCAAATTTATCCATACCTGGACGACTGCCTGATACAAGCGGACAACAAGATCAAATTAAGAAAAGATTTGGAAAAGGTTATTCACCTATTGCAAGCCCTGGGATACACAGTCAACATAAAAAAGTCAAGGCTGGTACCATCCCAAAGGATAACATTCTTGGGTGCAGAACTGGACGCATCAAATCAAATGGCATTTCTCACAGCAGAAAAGCAAAAGCAACTACCACTCTATTTCATGGCATTAACAACGCAGAACCAGCTTACAGCAAGGAAAGTCCTGCAAGCCCTGGGTTACATGGCATCCTGCATAATATTGATTCCACATGCCAGACTACATATGAGGAAGTTGCAATGGTACCTAAGGAATTTATGGTCTCAGCACAAGCACAGCCTAGAAACCCAAATTCCAATAATTCCATGCCTGAAGCAAGAATTCCTGTGGTGGGCTCAGGCCTGTCAGTTGAACAGAGGACTGCCTTTCCACAGCCCTCACCCAAGCCAGACTATCACCACAGACGCCTCAGACCTCGGTTGGGGGCACACATGGTGGACAAGTGTATACAAGGCCTATGGACACAAGACCAGCTGAACCTACACATAAATCAAAAAGAGATGCTGGCAGTGAAACAGGCAATTCAGACATTCAGACCGTTTCTTCAACAAGGTCATTTGCTGATAAGGACGGACAACACCACAGTCATGTGGTATATCAACAAACAGGGAGGCACACATTCATATCCTCTATGCCGGATGGCAATGGACCTGTGGAATGTGGCCCTGAACCTCAACATTCAGCTCCAGGCCATATTTGTGCCAGGAAAAGAAAATATACTAGCAGACACCTTAAGCAGAACTACCACGGATGCCCACGAATGGATGCTGCATCCAGACATTTTCAAATCCATTACAAAGAAATGGGGGCTACCAGAAATAGACCTGTTTGCATCCCCACACAACCACCAATTGAGGAAATTCTGCACAAGGACATACTACCCACTTGCTTAGAAGGTGGACTCCCTATCCTTCAGTTGGGAAAACCTGACAGCATATGTATTCCCACCTCTTCCTTTGATGCACAAAGTGCTACTGAAGATCAAAGAAGATCACCCAAGGATCATCCTGATAGCTCCAGACTGGCCGAGGCAGCATTGGTACCCGCTACTGAGGAGTATGTCTCGGGCACACGCATGGCCTCTACCTCTAGTTCCTTTACTGCTAACACAGAACAACTTCAAGATCCTGCATCCAAAGTTGAAATCACTGCAGCTAGCTGCTTGGAATATTACATAAAACAAAATAACCCAGATTTATCTCAGAGGGTTAAAGACATTATCCTGGAGGCTCGCAGACCCTCCACAAGGAAAACTTATTCAGCCAAATGGAAAAGATACCTCATTTGGAGTGCAGCAAAAGGAGAAAATGTATCATTAGCAAACATAGCTAACATCCTGGAATATTTAGCAGAACTTTTCCACAATGGCCTGTCTTACTCCTCCATTAAGATTCGTGCATCAGCAATTTCAGCAGAATATAACATGGATCCTCCACTCTTCTCTCATCCTCTACTCAGGCAGTTTCTGAGAGGAATTAAAAATGTAAAGCCTCCAAAGAAGCCACCTTTGCCTACATGGGACCTGAACTTTGTGCTAGAAAAGTTAACACTTCCCCCTTTTGAACCAGCAGCAACAGCAGAATTACAGTTCTTATCTTGGAAAACTGCTTTCCTGCTTGCAATCACTTCAGCAAGAAGGGTTTCTGAATTACAGGCATTAATGGCAGTAAAGCCCTTCCTTATCTTCCATCAGGATAGAGTGTCCTTGAGAACTAACCCCACTTTTATGCCAAAGGTGGTCTCCAGGGTATCATTGAACCAAGCAATCCACCTACCAACATTCTTCCCCAACCCTCAGAACAGGGGGGAAAGACTACTACATACCTTGGATGTGCACAGGCAACTGCGCTACTACCTGGACAGAACCAAGAACAATAGAAAAACTGACCAACTTCTGGTAGCATATGCAACAGGAATGGAAGGAAAAGCAATTTCAAAACAGACAATCTCAAAATGGATAGGAAATTGCATTAGATTTTGTTACTCTTTTCATGGAAAGACAACTCCAGAAAACATCAGACCTCACTCCACAAGGGCTACAGCCACTACTACAGCTTTCTTACGAGGAGTGGCTACCAAAAACATTTTAGAGGCTGCTACTTGGAGCTCCGTGCATACATTTGCCAATCATTATAATCTACCTTTATACTCCAGATCCCGAGCAGGTTTTGCCACTGCTGTTTTGCAAGGGATCTTAACTACACCATAATCTTCTTAGTGCCTCCTCCCCCAGTTTGGCTATGGTATTCTACCCATATGTTAGGACTGCAGATGCATCCTTGAAGGACATAGTACAGTTTTGTACCTACCATAAATGTAGATGTCCGAGAGGTATGCATCTGCAGTCAGGATTACCCACCCTCCTTCCCCTCTGTGGTACTCCTAGGGTATTTGCCCATCTTATAGCTAGCTGGGGGAATCTATTATGGTGTATTTGTTTGTATATATGTATATACATGTTTATTTTTGTTTGCTCTCTACTGTTTGGAATCATTTGCATTTATCCAAATTTAGCCTTCCTAGAGGGCACCTGGCATCTGGGGCAAGAAACACTGAGGAAAATGGCGTCGGCTGATGCCTTTATACCCAATTGACAGCAGCTATGACGTCGGGTGAAGTGCGACATCAGCCGAGGCCAGAACCAGACTTTGGAATCCGGCCGACCGAAGGGCTGCCTGAGGCAGGACAACCCATATGTTAGGACTGCAGATGCATACCTCTCGGACATCTACATTTATGGTAGGTACAAAACTGTACTTTCTTCATTCCCTGAATATTCAAGGCTTGGAATCTGTAGTGTAATGTGAAGGTATAGATGTATTTTTCCCCTCAGGATTCTGATTCAGATGCTGAGCAGTGTGTGCAATCTGAAACTGTCTGAGGGAGTCACATTTTTTCTAGAATGTCCTAGTCTTTTCATTTGGTCAGCACTGAGGTTTGTCAGTCCCTTAAAAAATGTAGTGAATTGCTACAAAAGGAATTCCTAGAATGATAACCCATCTGCCAGTGCTCTCAGCATTGGAGGATGTGTTTCACAGCCTGTGTTTTTTCCTCGACAGTCAACCTGTTGCCTTTAAGAAAGCCGATTAAATGTAAAAACTTAGTCTCCACTAACCTTTTTCCTGACTCAGCAGTTATAGAGCAAGTTAATCCTGCTGGTGCTAAGCATTTTTGGGGGCAAAATCTACATTTCTTTGACTTCAGTTTTTAGAAGTCTGAGTTGTCAAGCACGCGTGTAAAAGTTTATACTGATTAGTTGTGAAAGTATGTGGAATGTTTTAGCTGCATTTTCTGCGTATGGAAAAATCTGCTTTGTTTAGTCTAGTTTTTTTCAATTTTTCAGATCACTACTCATTGCTTAAAGTGTGTTTATGACTCTGTAAATACTTCTGGGGCTGTTGCCACTTTTACTGTTTGCCTGGCAGGATTCTCCCATCTTCCCAGAAAATGTCCAAGATAAAATTTTGAATTCTATTTTAAATAGAAATTTAGCTTTTTGCACCCTCTGTTGCAGAGGTTATCAGAACATGCAATGCAAGGGAGAAGCTGATTCAGAGGCGCTCTCACGTTTTTAGGTCCTTCTTTAAATTTTCCAAGGGGGTTTTCTTGTCCCTCATCTAGTTTTGGCAGGAAATAAAATTAATATTCTAAACAGAATGCTGGTCAGCAGATGTTTAAAAAGCAATGGTAGGGAGGTTCCCTCAAGAAAGGTAGACCCCCTTCCTCTCCACCAAATCAGAGGTTAGTCAAATAAGGCAAAATGTCTAATGGATCTTGTGTCCCCCTCCCACCCTGGCAGTCGATTAACCCTTCCAGAACATCTAAATCTCCCTTTCTCTCTTTGGCAAGAGATTTCTTTGGTCAGATATGCTCTGAAATTCATCCAGCTATGATACAGATTGCAGTGGGAGAAAATTTTTCATTCCATGGGATTCTTCATCATCTGCCTGATCAGTCCACCCACCCACCCCCTTCCCTCTTGTTCTACATCACATGGTGTCTCGGAGATAACGGAAGTAGTTCCTTCTCAGTTGGCAAAAGTATTTGTAAATTTTTTTGGCACTAAAAATATTCTTTTAACGGATATTGTGTTATGAGTACCAAGCTCTTATGGTGGGTCAACAATATCTCTTTTTTTCGGAGAGACAGGATTTCGTAGATCTTCCTATCCATCGCTGATGGGTTTGGTTCCGAGCCCTTCAAACCGAGTCGGCCTTATACCAAGCTTGCATGCACCAAAACCTCTCGAACTAAGCTGCTACCCACAATGCCTTTCTCTCAGTTACCTCAGATCTTGTCTTGCAGCCATATAGCAGCGTTTCACCGAGCTGTCCAGCTAAGTGTTATATTTTTCAAAAATTTATAAATATTTGTGATTTTTTTTTCCTGTCAGTTTGCTAATCTATCTCTGTTTACTTACTCAGCCCTACCCACAGGTATTTCTTTGTGTACCATTGTTGGTATTGACCCTTTTACCCTTGTGGTATTCCCAATACCATTTTTGGTATTTTCCTCTCTTTCTCTCTCTCTCTCTCTTCACTTTCTTCTACTTTAGTGTATGTGTGTGTCTCCTGTTATGTCAGAAAAGAAAGGGACTACTTGGTTTAAACACTGTTCTTCTTGCAGTGATAAACTCCTGAATAGTGATTTACATGAAGAGTGTGTGTGTATTGTTTGGGGTTTCCGTACTTATTGGCAAAATTTCCATGTGATATTTGTGCCAGCTTCAGTCAGCGGACACTGAATGAAAGACTAAATAAGTTGATTCCTAAGGGCCTGCTTCCTTCTCCTTTTTCGGAGGCTATTTCTACATCAGAGGTCTCATCCCTTCCTACTGTGAAGAAACATCCTTGTGTAGATCCCTCTTTACCGGCCGGTGAGCGGGGCAAAAGCCATAAGCACTAGGCCCACAAGACTTTTATCGAGCAACGTATCACCTCGTCGGCACCTTTTCCAGCTCCCACTACAGCACCCACTACAACCTCGATTCTGACCAGTTTGCCTGTCTCTTCCATGGCACCAACGTCCCCCATTTTTGCTCCGATGTCTGTTCTGACAACAGCTTCGGAGCCGCTATTGACCTCCACCCCAGCTGGGAACTCGGCTCCGAGCCCGTCCTTGGCTCCGATCATTCCCTTGTTGCCAGTTTCCAAACTGGAATCGATGCTGCTCTTTAATTGACCACGGACCCAGTCCACCGTCCACCCCATCTGTGGATCCATTTGCTGGACAACCCTTCAGCCCCGTTTTGGACAGACCTAATTCCCTCCCAGGGGCATCGGTAAGGTCCACCAGGAGCCTTTCAGAATTGAAAACCAAAGAAAGAGCACTAATGTTGTGAGTCCTCAGATAAAATTTTATTGCAAATAAGGTTTAGCACTTTTGTCAATACCAGTTGACTTCATCAGAACAATAAAAAAATCAAACAGAATAAATTTAAGTACTACATACTTTACAGTGATTGGTTCTCCCTTCCCCCAATAACTGAACAATGTGTCATCAGTTAATGAATATCCAACTCAATTCGTTAATATTAAGTTCGTGTTAGTTAAAACCAACACTAAAAACTTGCTCTATTAATTTTATATTATACATTTTACAACAAAGAAGAGATTTAGTCAAAATTTTCATCATTGCAAAGACATATTAAACAACCCCACACAATAACTTTTTTATTTTTTAAAAATATATATGTTATATAGTAAACAATTCAAACCTGTCCTGCCTTTTCTTTCAAAATTGGCAGGATGGTCAAATGGTCATTTAAGCCTGGAGGGAAGTTTGCAGCTAGTCTTAATTGCCATAATAGTTCTTTTTTGTTTAAGACATTTTGCCACCCCCCCCCCACCCCCCAGCTTCAATTTAAACAAGATCAAGGATAGCAAATTTAAAACCACAAAAGTCAGCACACTGTGTTCTATGTTTGTATAAAGCATTAGTTTCCTTTTTATTTTTCATATCGTATAAATGTTCATATATCCTAGTTTTAAATAACCTCTCCATCTTTCCAACATAAAATGATGCACAAGTGTTACACCTAGCAGTGTACACCAGCTTACTGGAAAGACAATTACCACTTCTCAAAAATACAAAACTTTTGATGTTATGTAGTCCAATCTCGCCTACTTTCTTACTCGCGGGTTCGGAGCTGAATATCGGCTCCAACTCGGCCAACTTTTATTTACTAGCTCGAAGTCTCCCATTGGCTGGGCTAAGGAGGTATCCCATGCTGCACTGCTCCATAGCCCCAGATCTCGTTTGCCGCTCGTGTAGCTAGAACGTGGTCCCGCTTGGCTGTGGCTAAGTACCTTCTTTTTCTTTTTCTCTTGCGAAATTTGCTACTTGTTCAACCACAAAAGCTATTTTAATAGCTATTTCTTCTTGTTGCTTGTTGCAGAGTTTTATGTTTGTGTAGTTGGTGTCCCTAACTGTTCCAGTGGGCTAGGCCCGTTTGAATTAGAGGACCTAGTCCTCCTTTCTGAGCATAGTTCCGTTTTTTCCCTTTGGTTTTTCTTTTGGTTACTGGATCTAATAGTTCTTAGCATTTTCCCTTGTTGTGGTTAGTGTGTTGTGAGTAGTAAAGTCTGTTTTACTTGGCGGTTCCTTGGTTGCCGTTGGGTAGGGTGTTCAGTAGTTTTCCCGCCTTTGCTGTTTTTTTTCCGACGAGTGGGAAGTTGGCTTAATAATTAAGTTGTATACCTTAAAGACATAAGGTACTGAGTTTGGTCCTCACATAGGTTAATTTGCTTGTTTATAGGTTGTTTCAGTGGTCTACTTGCGCAAGATGTCCAAGGATCAGAAGGAACATAAACCTTCCGGTTTTAAAAAATGTACTAAGTGTAGTTACAAGATGTCCATTACGGATGGGCATTCCGTCTGTGTTTATTGCCTAGGAGCAATTCATTTGCAAGAGTCTTGTAGCTTCTGTCACGCATTCAGTCCGAGGGTGCTCCAGGAGAGGAAAAATAAACTAATATTGAAGGGACTCCTAAAACCTTTGTTTGAGGAGTCTTTAGACTCGGCTTCTTGTTCTCAGTCTTAGTCTAAAGCTTCGAAGGCAAAGAAAAGATCTCGGTCTGTCTCCTCGGAGCCTCCAGAGAAGATCTCTAAACTTGACTCTACCTCCTCAGCTCCTCTGTCCTCGTGGCCGCAGGCGGTATCTGTAGTACTGGAATCGACGTTGGCTCCTATTTTACTGGAACCCATTCAGAGCCAGTCGCTCAGTGTTAGGCATGGCTCTCCTGAGAGGAGATCCCAATCTCCCTCCCTGTCCTCCAAATCCTCCAGGCTCTCTGATTTGGATGTCGATAGGGTGGTACAGAGGCTCCTGCAATCGCCGGTGTTGGCAGAATTATTTTCGGCTCCAACCCAGTCGGCTCCGGAGCCCGTCCTGATGCTTGTGTCGATGATTCCTCCTCCGAGCACTTCCTTGTCTTCGGAGCCGGAGTGCTCCACTCCGAGTGATGTTCCTGCGCCAGCTCCGATACCCCTCAAGGGTTTATCGGTGCTGACATCGGCTCCGACCCTGTCGGCTCCGTCCACAGGTTTCGGCACTTGGGTTTCCTCAGTCGGGCCCGAGGGGGATACTTTGGGACACCTGTCGGTTCCAAGCCTCCCTCTCGGCATATTGGCTCGGGGGACCCCTATCCCGGTCATGGCCTCGGAGGCCAGTCGGTCCTCGGAGTCGGGGGGACCCGCCTTCGAGGCCATGCGGAGCGCACTGGCCAGATCGTCAGTTACATCACCCGGATCGGTCATTCCGTCCCCTTCCTCCCCGGCTAGAGCATCTGACGTCCCCCTGTCCGTAGATTTTGGAGCCGAATGGTCTGGGGATACCCCCCATGAGCAGTCCCCAACTTTCTGAGGGTCCCTCAGAGTCTGTGCCTGAGGAGCCCCCTAGAAAGGAGTGGTGCAAGAGGAAGCACACAGACTCCCAGGATGAGTCTCTCACTTCTGATACCGACCTCGAGGAGTCTGAGGGGTCCCCTAAGTCATCCTCCGCTGACGTCTCTTTCTCCGACATTCTGGAGATATTGAGACAGAGAGGCGACTGGCCGTCCAAAACCCCTTCCGAGGAGGAGACGGTATTCCTCAAGGCTTTTGGTGCTCAACACTCCACCTCGTGGGTGTCTCCACCCTTCGATGAGCTCTTGGATTTAATTTGTCAAGGGTGTGGGAGAATTCTGATTCGTTGGAACCTGTACCCAGAAGGTCCAATAAGTTTCTTTCTGTCCCCCCTGGGTAAAGAGTTTCTGTCCAAAGGGGTTTCTGTAGATGCCATGGTGGTGGCGGCCACACAGAAGGAAGTAGCCGAGTCTTCTTCCTCCGTCCATCCTCCTAACAAGGAGTCTAGGTGCATGGACCAGTACGGGAAGCATACCCGCTCGTCATCGACCTTCACCCTACGGTCGCTGAACTACCTCTGTCATTTTACTCGGTTCCAGAGAGATCTCCTCAAGGAGTTAGGAGATACTCTAGCTGGTAACGTACCTGAGGCGTTAGCGCACACGGTTGATGCCCACGTGTGTAACCTCAATTCTACGAATGCAAACCACTTGGCACCACAGGACCCGGAAGCAGGTACACAAAGGCTTTCAAAATAAGCAGTAGAAGAAATCAATCAGCTGCTAGGTCTCCAATAAGATCCTTTAGTATGACAAGGCAAAGTTAAAATCACAGTCTCTTCCAAGCGCTTTCACTCGACCACTTGCGAGCTTTTTCAAGGCAAAAAACATGAACTGGAAGTTCATTCACATTAAATACTTCCACAGTCATCACATGACTTCCTGTGGATCTTTCCCAAAAGGAAAATCACCATATAAGGCAAATCCTAAAATACATTCTTATTGTCATTAAAAAATGATTCATTTTGTCTTGGCAACTGAACAATCATGTTAAACTGTTAAACATAACATTAAATCAAAATGTTACAATGTACCAAGAAAATTCTGCAGAGTGTTTTTGTAATCACAAATAAATGCAGTAACCCCTTTTGAACATCGGGGGTAAAATCAAGATTCCAAATTAAAATCTAGGGCTACTTAGTAGCATTATAAAAACATTTTTTTTCTAAGTTTCAAATGGGTAACTTAACCTTCAATGTGTCTTATTCTAAAATCTTATGAATGCAAAAGTGAATAAAAAAATAAAATAAAAAAATATAAAAATATATAGTGTAGTAATATAACAGATGTCATGTTATGCTGAATTGTATTTTAAATGGGCTTGCCTCAATTTCAGAACACTAATAATGCTAAGAGTGTCGTTCAGACCTGGGTGTCTAGTAGCGTCTAAGCGGAGCTGCCAAAATAGCTCACGGTATTCTAAATTGGACCCCCAACTACCCCCTCTTATATCTGGTTGTACCTGTTCCAACACCATAAACTTTATTTCCATGTCCTTACATGTCAAAGAGTGTTTGTAGAAGGCATTACTTTCCTTCCTTGCACTGATGTCATTGAAGTGTTCATAAACTCTTCTCCTAAACACCCTTTCAGTTTTCCCAATGTAAAAACCATGGCAGGTAACACAGCATCCAAGGTAGACTACCCCTTAGATCCACAGTTAAAATGTTTGTTGGAGTGGAACCTGAATCTTCTCAAGGGGAGGTAGTAGGACCCCAAATTCAGCATAGCATGGCATTGCTTACACATCCCACAGGGATAAGTGCCTGGTTTCTTTCTATTCTGATTGTGTGGATCCTCCAACCTAATTTCTAACAGTTCTTTCAAATTCTTGCCCTTTTCCTGACAAAGAGGGAAAGCTGGGCATAGAATTCTTCAGATCTTCCTGTAGTCTGAGAATGGGCCAATATTTCTTGATAGTCTTCTCAATCTGATCTGAGTTGTTGGAATAGGTGTGTATAAAGCTATTTTTAGACTTTGAAGTGTCTTTTGAAGGGTTTGGGGAGATCTCGTTGACCCCCACCCCCAATAAAGGGGGATACTTATTTGATCTCTTCTCAGAAATTTCTACAACCAGTGCTTCTACCAAAGCTTCCGGATATTGTTTTTCCTTAAAAAATCCCCTTAAAATAGAAACTTCCTCTTTGAAAAGTTTGTCAGTGCTGGACATTCGTGAAGCTCTAATGAGTTGACCTTTTACTATCGCCTTTTTTGATATAAGGGATGTCCACTGTGGTAGTTTAAGTATGCCGTTTGAAAAAGTGCTTTTCCTGTAAATTTTGGACTGAAAGCACATGTTCGGATAGTCCTTAACCAGTGAAATGTCTAAATAGTCAAGTTGGTGTTTGCTGATCTTGTGAGTGAATCTAAAAAATGTGGTCGTCTTGTTAATGTAATCCATAAATTCCATAAGACTTCCTTCGTCTCCCATCCACATAAAGGAGATATCGTCCAAAAATCTCCTATAGTGCAAGATATCCTGGTACCATGTGCTAGTAAAAATATATTTCCTTTCCCATTGATATAATACCAAATTTGCGTAGAAGGAAGCACAGGGGGCACCCATTGCCACACCTTTTTTCTGACGATAAAATTCCCCTTTAAAGTGGATGAAATTATTTTCTAAAACTAAATCCATAAATTCCAAAATTAAGTTAGTGAACTTGGCCCCCAGTTGGACTTCATTAGATAAGTAAGTACCTAACCACTCAAGGCCCGTATTGTGTGGGATGCTAGGGAATAAGTCGACTACATCAACAGTGACCATAAACAACTCAGGTAAAAAATAAACTCTGATCCACTCCTTTTAGGTAGTCCCATGAATCCTTACATATATGTTTAATTTTCTCTGCATATTGTTTTAAGGAGAAGTCGATGAATTTAGCTAGGGGGTTCTGTAACACTTCCACTTCCTACCACTATAGGTCTGTATTTAAGGGGGTTCAAATTGTTATGTATCTTAGGAATTCCAAAAATCTGGGCAACCTTGGGTCTTTTAACTAATAAGTAGTTGTATAACTTCTCATTAATGACATTCTGCATTAAATGATCGTATAATAGATAATTTATTTTAGCTTGAGCTTTGTTGATCTCGTTTCTTGAGACAAGTTCTTATTGATCAGTGTCCTGTAGCACCGTGTGCAAGGCGGCCTTAGTCCCAGTTGTACATCAAGACAGCCCCTCCCCCCTTGTCTGGTTTCATGACTCTACATCCCTCCATTTTGAAATTTTTGATTAGAGTCAACTCATCCTCAGTGATGTTTTCAGATATTTCACAGTAATCATTCTCCTTAAGTTTTCTAATGTCAAGTCTCAACTAGCTCCTCAAAAATTTTGATGGTGGGGTGAACTGGTGGGTTGAAGGTGCTTTTTCTTGTGAGAGTTCTTTCTAGATTTCGTTCATCCTTAAACAGTAAGTTAAAGTTAAGCTGCCTCATAAAACGTTTTAAATCAATTAAGGTTGTAACCATGGGGGAAGGCCTAAGGGGAACATAATGAAAACCCTTGGAAAGTAAATTAAAAAAAATTGTCCGTTATTAATAAATCGTTGTAATTGAAAATGGTAAAATTACCTTTCCTGTTTTCAATTTGTTTCCCTTCAAATAAAGTGGTGCTGTTGTCCTCATCCACTATAGGCCTTAAGATTAGTTCGGTGGATGATTCCAGCTGTTGTATTGTTCCCTGCGCCCCCTCCCTCTCCTCTGGGGATAATAAAAATCCTGGTTAGAAGGGTTCCTGTTTTTCTGTGCTATTCTCTCACTTCGTCTGGGATTGTCATTAACTGTCCCTATAGGTTCACCCTGCCTATTAGTGTCACCCCTTTCATGAAAAACATTTTCAGTGGTGTTGTTGTTTCTTTTGTTTGTAAAAGGGAGGGGGTAGGCTCTACCTTTCTTGTATTCAGTTAAGTCTCTCTCTAATTTTCTAATTTTTCGATTAAGTACCCTAGAACAATGCTAGTCTACATCACTGAACAACTTGTCATAATCCCTCTTAACTGAGCTAAAAGTTTCATCTTTTATCATGTTTACGTTGAGCTCATCTAGATCTTTTAACAAAACGGTCATTTTTTTCTCATAATCCCTCACCCACTATAGGCCTTAAGATTAGTTTGGTGGATGATTCCAGCTGTTGTATTGTTCCCTGCGCCCCCTCCCTCTCCTCTGGTGATAATAAAAATCCTGGGTAGAAGGGTTCCTGTTTTTCTGTGCTATTCTCTCACTTCGTCTGGGATTGTCATTAACTGTCCCTATAGGTTCACCCTGCCTATTAGTTTCACCCCTTTCATGAAAAACATTTTCAGTGGTGTTGTTGTTTCTTTCTTTCTTTTGTAAAAGGGAGGGGGTAGGCTCTACCTTCCTTGTATTCAGTTAAGTCTCTCTCTAATTTTCTGATTTTTCAATTAAGTACCCTAGAACAATGCTGGTCTACATCACTGAACAACTTGTCATAATCCCTCTTAACTGAGCTAAAAGTTTCATCTTTTATCATCATCTTATATCACCCTCAATT
Source organism: Protopterus annectens (assembly GCF_019279795.1). Lineage (NCBI taxonomy): Eukaryota > Metazoa > Chordata > Ceratodontiformes > Protopteridae > Protopterus > Protopterus annectens. The sequence continues at coordinate 834,009,009 of NC_056728.1, read as the reverse complement.
CTATTGTCAACTCGTCCATGAGGCTCATATCGTATGCAGCCAAGGGGGTGAGTAGGGCAGCTAGTTCGGGAGTAGCCCCCAGGAGGCCAGCCTGGATGCACCTGTGTCATTTCGCGGAGGCCTTTAAGTCTTCTTTCACTGACGCTCCCTTTAATGGGTCCTCGCTCTTTGGGACCAAGGTGAAAGACACCCTCACCAGATGCGAGCAAGAGGGAAAGACCCTGTCTGCCGTAGGGGTCCGTTTTTCCCTCCCCTCTAGACCTTACCCCAAGGCTCAGAGGGGAGGGAAGATGTGGTTCAAGAAATCGCAGAAGTTTTTCCCTGCCGCACAAGGTGAGTCCCCCTCCAGAGGCATAGGAGGGGGTGGTTATTCTAGAAGATGCCTCCCTAGAGGCAGAGGAGTCCCCCGCAACTCGGGAGACCGTGATTCCTTTTGCGGTTCTTCCTACCATCGTTCCTGATGTGTTGCCCAACTGTGCTATTCCGGAGCCAGTCGGGGGTTGCATATCATTGTACCCGGAAGCCTGGGAGAGCATCACCCAGGATCGATGGGTGTTACAAATAGTTTCCGGAGGTTATGCCATCCCCTTTTCATCAGACCCCCCTCCAGTCAGGAAAATCCCGGACGTTCCACCCGGTCAAAGGGAGCATGCAGCATTAGAGGTTGCAAAGCTGCTAAAGAAAGGAGTCATCCAACCTGTCCCCTCAGACCAAATCGGATTAGGGACTTACTCAAGACTCTTTTTAGTGCCGAAAAGTACAAGGGACCTGAGACCCATTCTAGATCTCAGCCGATTAAACCACTATGTTCTGAAGTCCAAGTTCCGAATGGTCACCCTTCAGTCAATTTTTCTGTTGCTGGAAAAAGAAGTATGGATGTGCTCCATCTACCTCAAGGATGCTTACTACCATATCAAAATGGACAGGGCATCCAGGAGTCACCTACGCTTCCGGCTGGGAGCCAGTCATTTTCAGTTTCGTGCCCTGCCCTTTGGTCTCACCACAGCCCCCAGGGTGTTCACCAAGTGTTTGGCAGTGGTGACAGCTCACCTGAGACGTCAAGGATTCCAAGTGTTTCCATACCTGGATGAGTGACTCCTCACCGCCCCCACCAGGCATCTACTCATCCAAGCCAAGGACGCTACCATTGCCCTCTGTCAACGACTAGGAATTACATTGAACTGGGAAAAATCTGCCTTGCTGCCCTCACAGCATGTCACATTTATAGGCGCAGAGCTAGACACCATTAAAAATGAGGGCCTTCTTGCCGCACGAAAGGATCAGAGTATTACAGAATCAGGTTCACACTTTATTACCCCTCAGGAAAGTACAGGCAAGATGGGTTCTTCAGCTTCTGGGCACTATGGCAGGTACCATTATTTTAGTACCTCTAGCGAGATTACACATGAGGCTTCTTTAATGGCTTCTCTTTGCCCAATGCTCTCTCCAAAAACTCCCCCTTTCCCACCAGATCCTACTCACGGACCGATGCAAGCAGGATTTCAGTTGGTGGCTGTGCTCCACCAATCTGGACGAGGGAAACCATTTGATCTGAAGTAGGAGATTCATTTGTCTGCAACCTGTGGGTTATGGATCAGATATCGGATCCGAACCGGCATGGTTTTCCAGCTATGGATCCGAGCTCTCAGCTCCTCCCCTCACCCATAATGCCCTGCTCTCCCTACATGACCTCAGATCTAGTTTGCCGCGCTGTTGACCAGATTGGATTCCATTGAGCTCTACAGCTAAGTGTTTATTATTGCAATTTGCAGTGTTAAATTTAGGATTTTTCAGTTAGTTTTGTGTGAAAGTTATAGGTTTCCCTTCGTTATAGCTTAAAGTTGTTTAGTTTTAATAACTTTTATAACTTTTAGTTTCCCTCCCCTCGCTGGTGCGTAGTGTGTGTTTGGGCCTGTGTTTGTTTGGCTTTAGCCTTTAATTGCTTTTTTTAGACCAATTAAAAAAGTAGTGTCCTTAGGATGTCTGAACCCCCTAAGGCTGTTTTTTCGAAGTGCTCCGAGTGTGGCCATAAGCTTTCCCCTGCTGATGGCCACACTGTGCTGATGCCTTGGGGTTGAACACCTCACTTCTGGATGTTCCATTTGTGCAGGGTTCAACCCCAGGGCATTGAAGGAGCAGAGGTGGAAGCTGGTCCTGGCGGGACTTTTGCCCCCGGACTCGGCTCCGGCTTCCGCTCCTTCGGGGGGTACCGTGTCTACGGTTCCCTCCTCTCCGCTCCCCTCCTCCACCTGGGACTCAACCTCCCTCTAGTGGTTTGGAGGAGAGGGAAGCAAGAAAGAAGGACCGGAGGGAAAAGCACCATAAGCGGCGGGCCGAGACCTCTGTTTCGGCCCCGCCTGCCAAGGGGGCTTCTCCTCCGGCTTCCTTGTCTGCTGGTTCTCCCCCTCCTCGGCTCCGGTCTCCTGTGTGCTTTTCACCGGGACCTGAGGAGGAGGAGACCCGATCTCCGTCGAGGCTATCGAGGAGGCACTCAAGGCCTACCTCGGTAGCCTCGTCGAGATCCACGTACAGTTTATCTGATGCTGATCTGGACCGGATGATGAGAAGGTTCATCCAGGCCCAGATGCAGATGGGAGTGTCTTGCCTCCCTCTGGGGGGGAGCTCAACCCCTTTCTTTAAACCTATTGCTCCTTCTCCGACCCGATACCCGGGTTCGGAGCAGTTGGAGCTGAGCAGCTTCGGAGCCGGGGGTGGGTCGGCGCCGATAGTACTGGGTACTTCGGATCCGACCCTGCCCTCGAGTGCTTCGGATCCGACCTCTTGGAGCCTGGAACCGAGCTTCGGATCCGGGGGGATCAGTGCTCCTTCGGCGCCGTCCGTGTCGGAGCGCACTGTCCCCTCGGATCCGAGTGCTTCGGTGCCGGCACGATCCACTCTTCAGATCCTAGGGGGAGCCGATTATCAGATCCTTTGGTCGAGGTCGGCTCCCCCTCGGCTTTTGATGTAGTGGAGAGGGCCCTGTTGAGGGTTTCCGGACCCCCAGCACTTGCTTCGGCTCCGTCCCGCGCTCCATCTGCACTGGGCCAGGCTTCCACCATCCAGCCACTGGGACAGCCCTCTCCTTTGCCCCAAGTTGTTCCTTCGGAACATGTCACAGCTTGCGAGGAGTCCTCTGACAGCCCCCCGGAGGATGCCCCTCGCAAGCATACGTGCAAAAGGAGGCACATAGACTCCCCCGAGTCTCTCACTGAAGACACGGATTTGGAGGAAGGGGAAGGCTCCCCTAGATCACCCCCCGAGGATGTCTCCTTTGGAGACATCATGGAAATGCTTCGCATAAGGGGGGGGGGGTCTGCCCCAAGTCTTCCTCGGACGAGTCCGTGTTCTTGGAGGCATTTGAAGCGGGCCCATCTACCTCTTGGGTGTCCTCCTGCCGACCCCCTGGTGGACCTGATTACCACCAGGGCGTGGAAGGAACCGGACACCGTGGAGCCAATTCCAAAAAGGCCAGACCGTATACTTAGTCCCCCGGCTGACCGTGCCCACTGGAGTAAGGGGCCTCCGGTAGATGCCATGTTGACGGCGGCAGCCACCAAGAGGGAACTTGCTCAAGAGAGCCCCTCAGTCCATCAGTCCATCCCCCGAGCAAGGAGTCTCGGATGATGGACCGCTTGGGGAAGCGGATGTTTAGTTCAGCGACCTTTTCAGTGAGCGTGCTGAACTACCTGGCACATGTGATTAGGATGCAGCGCGATCTTATCAAGGAATATGCTGCATCCCCCCCAGAGTCCATGTCGGAGGAGGACAAATTGTTGCACTCCACCCGTATGGCCACTCTCAGGTCCGTGACTAATACCTCTATGCGTTTACTGTCCCATGCTACGGAAGGTGCCGCTAGAGCCGCAGGGGCAGGCCTAGTTACTAGACGTCAGGCCTGGCTCCGTCATTGCGATTTCACGGAGCCCTTCAAGGCGTCATTTGCGAATGCTCCCTTCGATGGTTCTGCCCTCTTTGGCAAAACTGTTCGCCATACTTTGACCCAGAGCGAAAAGGACGGGAAGACGCTGCCTGCCGTCGGAATCCGCTTCTCTGTGCCCCAGAGGCCCTATTCTAGGAACCAAAAGGGTCAGAAGAAGATGTGGTTCCGGAAGTCGCAGCAATCCCAACCCGCTCCGGACAACCAGTCCTTCCGTGGCAGAGGAGGACAGGGAGGACACCGCCCCAGGGGCAGAGGGGCTCCCAGGAACTTCGGGTCCAGAGAACCCTTCTCTGAACGACCCGCGCAGCAGCCCTGAAGGGTTGCCTGGCTGCTCCACTCTGGAGGCAGTCGGGGGACGTTTTTCGGAGCACCTAGCGGCATGGGAGTCCATAACATCAGACCGCTTGGTCCTCCGCATCATATCCAGAGGATACCGCATCCCATTTCATCACATTCCAAAATTGAAGTCCCTCCCCGACGTTCGACCCGGTCAGTGGGAGGCCGCTTTGGCAGAAATTGGCCATCTGCTAAAGAAAAGAGCCATCCAGCCCGTCCCCCCAGACCAGATCGGATCAGGGTTCTACTCCAGGTTCTTTTTAGTGCCAAAAAAGACGGGGGATCTAAGACCAATATTAGACCTTTCCCTCTTGAACCTGACAGTTCCCAAGGAGAAGTTCCAAATGGTTACATTACAGTCTATTCTCCCCCTTCTGGGAGAAAATCACTGGATGTGCTCTATAGACCTCAAGGATGCGTACTACCATATACTAATGGACAGGCGCTCCAGGAGGTTTCTCCGCTTCCGGCTGGGAGCCAGTCACTACCAATTCCGGGTCCTTCCCTTTGGTCTCACCACAGCCCCCAGGGTGTTCACCAAGGTTTTAGCAGTGGTAGCGGCCCACCTGAGGCTTCAGGGGGTGCAGGTCTTCCCTTACCTGGACGACTGGCTTCTCACCGCTCCAACAAGGCATCTACTGTTATTGGCGCGAGATTCCTTTCTCCATCTAGCTCCCCGTCTGGGCATCACAATAAATACAGAAAAATCCAACCTAGCCCCTATGCAGTTCATAGATTTTATAGGTGCCAGGTTAGACACGAGACGCTTAAGAGCCTTCCTCACTGCGGACAGAATTCAGAATCTGCAGCTCCAGGTGCGGGCCATTCTCCACTCCAGCTCAGTTCCGGCGGAGTTGGTCCTGAGGGCTCTAGGGTCCATGGCAGCAGCGATAGCTCTTCTTACTCTCGCCAGGTTCAATATGCGGGTCCTTCAATGGACACTCCTAGTTCAGTGGTCTTATCTTGCTCTTCCTATGCATCATCCCATTGCGATCAGCAAGGCTTGCAAGCGGTCCCTCCTGTGGTGGCTCCACTCACCAGATCTCCACGGAGGCCGCCCCTTTTGTGCTTCTCCCCCTCTCGCCACGGTGACCACGGACACCTCCCGCCTCGGGTGGGGGGGGGATTTTGCAGGTCGGACGGTCCAAGGCACGTGGAACGATTCAGAGACCTTACTGCATATCAACGTTCTAGAGATGAGAGCAGTGCTCTTAGCGTTGCAAGCACTACAGGCCTTTCTTCCCTTGGGAACTATTGCAATTCAGTCGGACAACATGTCTGTCGTCTGGTATTTCAACAAACAGGGAGGAACCAGGTCTTACCCTCTTTGTCGAGAAGCCATGAGAGTGTGGGAATGTGCAATCTCCACCAACCGCTTTCTCATCGCAACGCATATTCCGGGTCGGTCCAACATCCTTGCGGACAAACTCAGTCGCACCATTCTCTCCCCTTACGAGTGGTCTCTCAATGCTCAGGTAGCGAAATGCATCTTCACACGGTGGGGAACTCCTTGTTGCGATCTTTTTGCGTCTCCCTCAAACACCAAGTGCGACAGTTTTTTCGCTCTAATACCTCCTCCCGGAGATACCCCAAGAGACGCTCTGGTGCATGCTTGGCCCCCCGGTCTTCTTTATGCTTACCCCCTCTTTGCCTCTGATGCTCCAAGTTCTTCAGAAAGCCTCTCGGTTGGGGTGCAGAATGATTCTTATTGCCCCATTCTGGCCTCGACAGATCTGGTTCCCTTTCCTAAGGTCTCACTCAGTGAATCCTCCTTGGATTCTAGATCCCATTCCGGATCTGATTTCTCACCCATCCCATCTATCAACCCCGAATCTGGACAACCTGTAGCTGACGGCTTGGCTGCTCCAGTTCCACTCCTGATCAGGACTCCCGGTATTTCGTCTCCAGTTAAGGCCATCCTGGTAGCGGCTCATAAACCATCTACCAGGAAAGTTTACCGCAGTAAGTGGAAACGATTCTCCATTTGGGCGGAGCGGCAAGGTCTAGACACATTCACAGTTCCCCTTCCTCTGGTGCTTGACTTTCTAACCACTCTTTTTAATGATGGTGCCAGCAGTTCCACGGTCAAAGTGCAACTTGCGGCAATTTCTCACTATCATACTGGTCAAGACTCCAGTCCACTGATGTCTGCCAAATTGTGTAAGATTTTCCTAAAAGGTACTTTTCTCCTCAGACCCCCTGTAAAGCAAGTGGATCCTCCTTGGGACCTTTCTTTGGTCCTTCAGGCCTTGACCGCTCCCCCCTTCGAACCTGCGGCTACGGTAGATCTGAAATTTTTATCTTTCAAGACGGCCTTTTTAGTAGCCATTACCTCGGCCAAGAGAGTTTCAGAACTTCAAGCCTTATCCGTCAAGCCTCCTTACTTGGTCTTTCATCCGACCGTATACCTCAGGACCAACCCGTCCTTTCTTCCTAAGGTAGCTTCTGAAGCAAATATTAATCAATCCATTAACCTCCCTGTTTTCTTTCCTAAATATCAAAACAAAGGTGAATACAAGCTACATTCCTTAGATGTTCACAGGCAACTTAGATTTTATCTGAACAGGACAGCTGGTCATAGGCAATCCGACCAGTTGTTTATTTCATTTGCTAAATTCAATTTGGGTAAACCAATTTCCAAAGTCTCCTTATCACGCTGGATTTCGCAGTGCATCTTATTGGCTTATCAAGCTTCTGGAAGGCCCGCACCGGAGGGAGTACATGCCCATTCAACCCGGTCAGTTTCTACTTCAGCGGCCTTTAAAGCTAGGATTCCTCTCGATGATATTTGTTCAGCAGCCACTTGGGCTTCATCTCATACCTTTATTTCCCACTACAAGTTGGATATTACATCTAGAGGTAGAGCATCCTTTGGCTCCGCGGTGCTCGGAATATCCTTCCATGATGGCCCAAGATTCAGGTAGCTGGGGACTCTGTCCCACAGGTTGCAGACAATGAATCTCCTACTTCAGATTTAGAAGTTATGTACTCACCATAACGTTCCATCTGAGTAGGTGTATTCATTTGTCTGCAACCATCCCGCCCTCCTATCCCCCTGGCCTTGTCAGTTTCCTGCATATTATGTGTTACCCTTTTTAGGGTATTTCTATTGTTGGCAAACTCGATCTGAGGTCATGTAGGGAGAGCAGGGCATTATGGGTGAGGGGAGGAGCTGAGAGCTCGGATCCATAGCTGGAAAACCATGCCGGTTCGGATCCGATATCGGATCCATAACCCACAGGTTGCAGACAAATGAATACACCTACTCAGATGGAACGTTATGGTGAATACATAACTTCTAATTCCTCCGTCACCTGTTGCCACGATGACCACGGACACCTCCCAGGCGGGGTGGGGGGGGGGCGTTATCTTGGCAGGACGGTCCAAGGTACATGGCAAGATCACGAGGTACATCTGCACATCAATGTCCTGGAGATGAGAGTGGTGTTACTGGCGTTGCAGGCACTTCAGAGCTCTCTTCCTCTGGGTACGATTGCAGTACACTCGGACAGCATGTCCGTTGTGTGGTATCTAAACAAACAAGGAGGAGTCAGATCTTACCCCCTGCACAGAGAGGCCATGCGAGTGTGGCAGTGGGCAGTGTCTTCCCAACAGTTTCTAGTGACAATGCACATTCCGGTGAAGGCCAATGTGATAGCAGATAGGCTGAGCAGAGCATTCTGATGCCTTACGAATGGTCCCTGAACCGTCTGGTTGCGGAACAGATATTCAGCAGGTGGGGTCAGCCGTGCTGCAATCTTTTTGCCAATCCCCTCAATGCCAAATGCAGCAACTACTTCACCGTGATCCCCCCACAGGGGGAGTCACCCAGGGATGCTCTAGTCCACAATTGGCCCTCCAGTCTGCTCTGTGCTACCTTCTGTGTTACCTTCATTTCCTGTGTTACCAAGAGTGATTCAGAAAGCCCTATCCTTGGGAAGCAAGATGATTCTAATTGCCCCTCACTGGCCTCACTAAGTCTGGTTCTCCTTTCTCCATCCATTTGCGGTGGACACTCCTTGGATTCTGGACCCAGTACCAGACCTACTGACGCACATGTCGGGACAGTTCCATCCCTACCTGCGGACCCTCAGGTTGACAGCCTGGCTACTTCACTTACGTCATTAGTCAGACTTCATCGTTTTTCACCTGAGGTGGTGCACATTTTATTGTTTTCTCATAAGTCTTCGACTAGGAAGATTTATTCCAGCAAATGGAAGAGATTCTCTATTTGGGCTCATGCCCAAGGAATTGACCCTTACACAGCCCCGATTGCGGCTGTTTTGGATTTCTTGTCCATGCTCTTTCAGCGGAGCTCTGCGCCCGCTAAGTCCAGCTGGCGGCTTTTTCAAACTTTCATATCTCCTGTGAGCCTTCCCTTATGGCCCATAAACTTTGTAAGGCCTTTTTAAAGGGCACCTTATTACTCCAGCCTCTTGTGTCAGAACCTATAATGCCCTGGGATTTAAACTTTGTTTTGCAAGCCCTGACTTCCCCACCTTTCGAGCCGGCTGCCACCTGTGAGTTAAAGTTTTTGTCCTGGAAGACCACTTTCCTAATAGCCATCACATCCGCTAGATGGGTGTCAGTGATTCAAGCTCTCTCCATCAAACCCCCGTATTTAATTTTTCATAAGGATAGAGTTTCTCTTAGACGTACTCTGTCCTTTCTTCCAAAAGTAACATCTACTATTAATCTCAATCGGTCTGTTGAGCTGCCAGTGTTCTTCCCTCAATTCTCGAACAAGGCAGAGTTTAGATTTCATCAACTGGATGTGCACAAACAATTGCGATTCTATCTAGACAGGACTAAACACCTACGAAAATCTGACCTATTGTTTGTTTCCTTTTCAGAAAATAGATCCGCTATTTCCAAGGTTACCATTTCCAGATGGATTTCGAATTGCATTTCCTTTATTTATTCTTCAGCAGGAAAGAATTTACTGTTCCCCTTCAAGGCTCACTCTACTAGGGCTGTTTCTGCGTCTATGGCTTACCATGCCAGACTATCTTTGGATGATATTTGTGCTGCGGCCATGTGGGCTTCCCCGCACACCTTTATTACTCATTACAAACTGGACGTGGCTTCTAGGTGCCGGGCTTCCTTTGGTTCCACAGTCCTCAGGAGTATCTTCCTTTGAGCCTCCCAGGATAGAGGTGCTGGGGACGCTGTCCCGTGAGTAAGAATGTAGGTGAGATTGGACTACATAACATCAAGAAGTTATGTACTCGCCATAACGTTCGATGTATGTAGTCCATCTCGCCTCACATTCTTACGTACCCTCCCACCTGCCCCCTTTCTGGAGGATCTGGAGGTTGGGATTGGTGCTAGAGTACCCTTCAATGGTAGTTTGTTTTTCCTTATTCCCCTTTAAAGGGTTCTACCTTATTAGGTTGTTGTTATGCATGAGGTGTGATTGTTGGGTTCGCAGCAAACTAGATCTGGGGTTATGGAGCAGTGCAGCATGGGATACCTGCTTAGCCCAGCTAATGGGAGACTTCGAGCTAGTAAATAAAAGTTGGCCGAGTCGGAGCCGATATTCAGCTCCGAACCCGTGAGGAAGAATGTGAGGCCAGATGGATACATTACAATACTGAAATTATCAATGTGTTTACCACCATGTTTGACAAGTGGGGGTTTGAACTACTTAATATGAGTATATTTTATCATGAACAGATGGAGGAATGTCTCCAAAAGGAAGTCGATGATTTAAATTAAATGATTTTTAGTGATTTATTGTTTACACATTATGAGGGATTTTACTATAAGATTATTAGTAGGGTTGAAAAGAAATGTAACAATAGTTTTAACAAGAAAGTGAAAAAGGTGGATAGCAGTATAAGCGGTATAAGCGATGCAAAGTGTACCCCATTGATAAGCTGGTTTTTAGTTATGAAAGCGAGGATGCTTATGTACATTTAACACAACATGAAGAGAAAAATATGGATAATGTGAATTTTGAGTTGTCGGGTGAGGACGAACATTCTATTGAAGAGGAGGGTGGTAATTTGGTGGATTACCAGGATTTTCCATTACCAAGACGCTCAGAAAGAATAGCCAGTCGGAAACAAGAGACATACAAAACTTATAGCAAAGCAGCACAACAATACAAGGGTTTCCCCAGGTGGTAGAAACACCAGCTTTAGTAAAACAAGTTAGTAACATTCAGCATACATTAAATGGGTTTCATATATACAATTATACTGACAGAATTATTTCTGAGGAATTTTTTCCCTTGTTTTCTAAGGGGTTCAGATTTGTTCCCACTAAGATTCCAGACATAGCAGAAACGGTGGATATACAACTCTATGTGAGAAAGTTAAATTTAAAAATAATGTTTTCTGACAAGGATGGTAATAATTCTATCAATTGATCTAACAAAATACTTAGAAAAAGTAGTAATTTTAATCCCCCCTCCTATCCACTTATAACTGCCTTTGAAAAAAACGTTAAGGAAGATATTTATAAAATGTGGGGAGAGAAAAGAAGAACATTTTCTAATTTAAGTAGAAAAGAAAAAAGTTTATTAAATTAATTAAGAGAGGATAAGAGTAAACGTATCATGACACCTGATAAGGGTGGAGGCATTATATTGTATAACTCGGAGGATTACACCAACACTATGCAGGCTATTTTGTTCAATGTTGAAAATTACTCACCATGTTCTAGGAATGAAATACATATTTCTTATCATAGGGTGGATAGTTTTTTATATGGATATGTTATGGACCAGAGGATTTCCAAGGAAGACTACGATTTTCTTTTGAATTTACACCCTAAAATTCCTGTTTTTTTTGGTATACCGAAAGTACATAAGAATGTTGAAAAGCCACCCTTTAGGCCTATTGTAGCAGCTGCAGGTTCTAAAACACGCAATCTGGCTGTATATGTTGATAAAAAGGTTAAGCATGTTGTAGAGCAGTTTCCACATTTGGTAAAGGACTCCTGGGACTTTCTTGGTCAACTTAAAAGTGATTTGTGGTGTCCCGATTGTATTTTCCTCACTATAGATGTTCAGGATTTGTTTTCCTGTATTCCTAAACAGGAAGGTTTAAGCTTCTTTGAAGAAGTGCTTTTTACTTGTTCTTTTTTGCCCCCTGGTGAGATTAGTTTAATATGTGAACTTATGAGTCTCATTTTGGAAAACTATATATATTTTGAGGGGGGGGGGTATTTTCAACAGGTAAAGGGAGTTGCGATGGGAGCTGCCTGCACCCCTTTGTATGCAGATTTAGTTTTGTTAGGTTGGGAAAGAGAACGTGTCTTTAAAAGTGAGTTTTTTTCTAATGTATTATTTTATAGTAGGTTTTTGGATGATAATTTTATTTTATGGAAAGGAACTTCGGAGTCCATACTATTATTCATCCAATATTTAAATGAGACTACTAAATTTTTAAAATTCACTTTTGATTTTCATGAGCAAGAAATTAATTTTCTAGACACCAGGATAATAAAGGACCAGGATAAATTTATTTATAGCATTTATCGTAAAAAAAACTTTTGTAACAGTTACTTACATTTTGATAGTCATCATCCTATATTCCAAAAGAAAAGCATTATTAAAGGTCAGGCCATCAGTGTTGCCAGAATGACATCTTCAAAAAATGATGTAATTCAGGAATTTGTATATTTGAAGGACATGTTCCTTGAAAAAGGCTACCCTGGTGAGTTTATTGACACCATTCTAACAGGAGTATTGGATGACTGGGGTAAAAGGTATATACCATTGTTGGGAAAGGGACTTAATAAAATCAACAACACCATGACATTTATTGAGAATGAGAACAAATTTGATTTTCATCAGGCATGTGTTGTTCAATATAGTCTCCTGTATCACCAAGTGAAAAAAATATTATGTAAAAATTGGAATATTTTTAAAACCAACAGTGAAGTTTTCCAGGTAGTAGGTGGTAAACCTATTTTTTCAACTAAAATAGGACCCAATATAAAGTCAGTCCTGGAAAGGGGAACCAACAATCAAGAAGGTGTACAGGTGAAATTTAATGGGAGCAGGCCTTGTGGCAGATGCTCCTATTGTTCATGTATTTTACAGGATAGTTATATTTACATTAATAATCGAAACAAAAGATCTGAAGTAGTTAACTTCATTCTTTCTGCACATATGGGTATACGGATCTGATTCAGATCCGAGCTGGCAAAACTTTTCTAAGCATCAGCTCCGAGCTCCAAGCTCCTCCCCTACCTATATTACCTCACTTCCTCCTATCTAACCCCAGATCTCATTTGCCGTTCTTTGAGTCAGCATCATGGTCTCTGAGCTCTAAGCAAGGTGGTACTTTTTTTGGTCTTTTAGAGTAATCGAGTAAATACCTTTCCCTTTTTTTTCCTCCCTTCTCGCGTTTAGTCATTGTGTTAGTTTAAAAAAAAAAAAAAGTTAAGTAAAATAGTGTAGTTCGTTCCCGTCTAGGCCCAGTCCCTTGTTGAGTGTGCGTGTGTGTGCGTGTGTGTGTGGACCATTACGGCTTTTACTGTGCTCCGCTATGGCTGAGCAGCCTAAGGCTCTTTTTAAGAAATGCACAGAGTGTGGTCATAAACTCTCACCAGCCGATGGCCACACTCTGTGTGTTCTATGTTTAGGGGTCGCCCATCTGTCTGCTTCCTGCGACATTTGTTCAGGCTTTAACTCCAGGGTGCTTGAAGGATCATCGGGCCAAGCTTGTGGCTAAGGGTCTGCTACCAACCTCGGCCCTGGAGTCTGCCTTGGTTTCCTCCCCAGGCAGTGACACTGTGCAGGCAGGGACTCAACCTCCCGCCAGGACTGCTACTTCGGATTCATCTCAGAGAGGTAGGGACAGAAGAGAGAAGGAGAAGCACTACAAAGTGAGGGACAGGCCCAAGAAAATATCACGGGACAGGGAGTCTTTCTCCAGCCCCTCTTTAAAGGCACCCAGGTCTCGTTCTCCTCTGCTCCACTCTCCCTGTTTCTCGCCGGAGCAGATGGAGCCATCGGAGCTGAGGCACTCCTCAGATCCGGCCCAAACCCGAGTCGGTCGCTTCCTCCAGGTCGACTCGGAGTGCCTCCGAACTGGATATGGACAGGCTGATGAGGAGGTTCATCCAGAACCAGATTCAGATGGAGTTCTTACCAGGACCCGCTCCCATTGGAGAGGGTTCTTCTTCAACTATAACAGTCATAAAAGTGTGGGTACCTAATGGCAGTTCAACTGGTTTCAGTTATCAATTCTCACCACGTCACAGGAATAAAAGTCCTCTTCAGGAACACAAGTCATAAACTCTTTCAAGTATCCAAGTAAAACGAGACACCGAAGTAAAAAGATGATAATTTATTGTAGTTAGCGCTTTCGCCACGTAGGCTTCATCAGACTTTATACAGAATGAGAAATCAGCTCATTTAAAAACTAATAAAACAAAAACCATTGGTCATACATTATCCAATGAAACAGCAAGGTCATTAACTCATATCTAACACATAAAAAGCCTTTGCTGAAAAATGCTGCAAACAGTTGCCTCAAAGCAAGGCTAAAAAAGTAATAAATATATTACCTAAAATACAATGTCATATAAACTACTGACATATATACTAACATTCAATATCTAAACTAAAATCTGCACTAGATAAATACATCTAATAAAAACATTATATATGGTGACTAAAACAAACAACTAACATATAAACTCCTTTTGATAACAGCAACTCTAATGCAGCTGAATTGCAAACATAAAAAGGAAGCAGTCTAAGCAACAAGTGCTTCAAATACTGCAGCGTGCAGAAACACATAAGGTTCACATAATGCATTTAACTTATTTAAAGTGTTGAATTATCTAGAATAAAACAAACATCACACTCTAGTTCATGATGTATCCAGGAAAGGAAAAAAGACAACATTAGGTAAACACAATAAAAACTCTAACCGAATGCAGATGAAAACAGAACCATATGACAATAAAAGTCACTAACCTGAAAACATAACAGCTTGAAAATCCATTCAAAAGAACCAGCATATATATATTGATTACTAATAATTACTAAATCTTTTCTGGATCTGCAATTTAGTATGCCTTCCGGTTGTTTAGACACTGGATGTTTTATTGCTAGACTTGTCTTTATCAGTTTGTTATTTATAAGCCTGGACTTTGTCTCCCCCCCCCCCTTTTTGTGTATACTTTTCTGTTAGTTGCTCAGAAGGGACTTAGATAGGGATTGTTAGTTAGATGTGGATTTTTCACATAGTTCTATACTCTTGGGTTATTCTTGATAGTCATTTGGATACTATCTGATATGTTTCCTATATACCCCCCTCCTTGCTTGGAGCGTTTGGTTTCAACTATGAGATCTAGGTAGATAGAGCTGATTGCATATCCATCTACTATACTTATATTGAGTTTATGTATTATTTGTTATTGCTGTTTATGGACTAGTGCAGAGTTGTGCATTCAACAGTGAGTGAAGTTTTAATATCTGCCATGATTGAGTGTGCTGCTATAGTGAGTTTTTGTTAAATGGTGTACTCCTGGTTTACTTTTTGACCTGCTCTACTGCTGATGTACACCTTAAGTGTATGTTATAGCTTGTAACACAATGCTTTCACCCTTATATATGTCTAAGTATTGTGTGTGTTATGTTACTTTAACATTATGTAAACCACCCTATGATGAATGCCTAGCAAGCTAGTGTGAGAGCTAACACAAGCTGCTCTCTATAATGGATTTATGAGCTGCTGTAACATTAAAGTGTTTAGTTAGTAATCAATATATATATGCTGGTTCTTTTGAATGGATTTTCAAGCTGTTATGTTTTCAGGTTAGTGACTTTTATTGTCATATGGTTCTGTTTTCATCTGCATTTGGTTAGAGTTTTTATTGTGTTTACCTAATGTTGTCTTTTTTCCTTTCCTGGATACATCATGAACTAGAGTGTGATGTTTGTTTTATTCTAGATAATTCAACACTTTAAATAAGTTAAATGCATTATGTGAACCTTATGTGTTTCTGCACGCTGCAGTATTTGAAGCACTTGTTGCTTAGACTGCTTCCTTTTTATGTTTGCAATTCAGCTGCATTAGAGTTGCTGTTATCAAAAGGAGTTTATATGTTAGTTGTTTGTTTTAGTTACCATATATAATGTTTTTATTAGATGTATTTATCTAGTGCAGATTTTAGTTTAGATATTGAATGTTAGTATATATGTCAGTAGTTTATATGACATTGTATTTTAGGTAATATATTTATTACTTTTTTAGCCTTGCTTTGAGGCAACTGTTTGCAGCATTTTTCAGCAAAGGCTTTTTATGTGTTAGATATGAGTTAATGACCTTGCTGTTTCATTGGATAATGTATGACCAATGGTTTTTGTTTAATTAGTTTTTAAATGAGCTGATTTCTCATTCTGTATAAAGTCTGATGAAGCCTACGTGGCGAAAGCGCTAACTACAATAAATTATCATCTTTTTACTTCGGTGTCTCGTTTTACTTGGATACTTGAAAGAGTTTATGACTTGTGTTCCTGAAGAGGACTTTTATTCCTGTGACGTGGTGAGAATTGATAACTGAAACCAGTTGAACTGCCATTAGGTACCCACACTTTTATGACTGTTTTGGTTTATGAACTTTTTTTCTGTGTGGGCACCGTGCTCTGTTTGCTGTGTGTGGCCTTTTGTTGCTTTGTTATTTATGC
>NC_056728.1:833926885-833992577 GCF_019279795.1 Protopterus annectens | reverse complement strand
CCTTTTTAGGAAAGCCCTTGGCAAAAGGGGAAGGGTAAGGAACCCCAAAAAACCCAAGCAGTGAGGTTGAGAGAACGAATGGCCCGGTGCTGTTGACCCGATTGGTGGATCAAAAGGTCCGGAACTGGGTCCAGATGCCAGGGCTGCACCAGGAGGTGACGATGCAGAGTCGGAAACCAAATTTGTCGAGGCCAGTAAGGGGCAATGAGAATCAACTTGGCCCTCAAGACGGTAGCTTTCTGAATGACTTGTGGAATCAAGGGGAACGGAGGAAAGCTGCACAGAAGTCCCCGGGCCAATCCTGGGTTAGAGAGTCTCTCAGGGTTGGCCTGGTAGGGGAAAAGGGTGAAGAAGTCGGGCATTTGTTGTTTTGGGTGTAGCAAAAAGATCGCAACAAGGGGTGCCCCACTTCAGAAATATCTCGTCCACTATAGATTGATTGAGAGACCACTCGTGAGGCATGAGAATGGCTCTGCTCAGTCTGTCCGCTAAGAGGTTGGACCTGCCGGGGATGTGCGTTGCTATCAGAAACCGATGAGAGGAGATTGCCCATTGCCAAAGTCTGAGAGCTTCTCGACACAAAGGATAGGACCTGGTCCCACCCTGCTTGTTGATGTACCAGACCACAGACATGTTGTCCGTTTGAACTGCAATAGTCCCCGTGGGAAGAAAGTCGTTGAGGGCTTGCAACGTTAAAAGCACCGCTCTCATCTCCAGGACATTTATGTGCAGGTGGTATTCGATGGGTTGCCAAGTCCCGTGGACCATCCTGCCCTGATAAAGCCCCCCCCCACCCGATCAGAGAGGCATCCGTAGTGACTGTGGCAACTGGAGGAGGGGGAACAAATGGTCGGCCTTGATGAAGTAGAGGGGAAGATATCCACCAGGTTAGATGAGTCCTGCACGAATGAGTAACTAAGATTTCGTGCCTCATAGGAAGATTCTGGAACGACCACTGAGTGAATAACATCCACTGCAGAAGACGCATGTGGAAGCGAGCTAATGGTAGAAGTACTATGGCCGCAGCCATAAGACCTAGAACTTTCAGAACCAATCTGGCTGTGACTTTGCTGCTCTGCAATAAAATTTGAACGTATCTTTGGATGTCCAGAATTCTCTGATCTGTTAGTCTGGCTAACAAATTGACGGTGTTTAAATCTGCGCCTATAAAGGTGATAGATTGGCAAGGCAGCAGAGAAGATTTTTCGAAATTCACCGATATCCCCAGACTTTTGCAAAGCTGCAGAGTGTAGTCTCTGCTCTGAAGAAGCTGATGCTTGGTGGTGGCGGAGAGGAGCCAGTCGTCTAAATAAGGAAACACCTGGAATCCTTGATGTCTCAGATGAGCTGTGACCACTGCCATGCATTTGGTAAACACTCTGGGGGCTGAAGTGAGGCCAAAGGGCAGGGCTCTGAATTGATAATGACTGGTCCCTAGCCGAAAGCGGAGAAACCTCCTGGAGTGCCTGTGTATCTTTATGTGATAGTATGCGTCCTGAAGGTCTACCGAGCACATCCAGTTGTCCTTGCCCAGAAAGGGCAGAATGGACTGAAGCGTGACCATCCGGAATCTTGCCTTCTTGACAAATCTGTTTAGATTGCTGAGGTCTAATATAGGTCTCCAATCTCCCGTCCTTTTGGGGACCAAAAAGAATCTCGAGTAGACGCCGGATCCGACTTGGTCTGCTGGAACAGTCTGGACGGCTCTCTTTTCTAGGAGCTTTGAAACCTCCTGTTTTGCCAAATCCCTTTGACCGGGTGAGATGTCTGGAAGGGATTGGTGAGGTACGGGATACCTTACGAAGGGGATTTTGTAACCCTCGGATATGATCGACTGTACCCACATATCTTGTGAAAGGGAACGCCAGGCTTCTGGGTACAGCGATATCCTTCCCCCGACTGCCTCCAAGGGTGGACAGTCGGGCAACACCTCAGGGATGCTGAAAAGGCTTCTCAGGAAGAGACTCCCTGTTGCCCTGATTCTGAGGACCCCCCCTGCCTCTAGGGCGGCGTCTATTATTGTTACCCCCTCTGCCTCTGGGGGTAAACTGACCACGCGTGTCCGGCGCTGCTCCTTGGGCTTTCCGGAACCACATCTTTCCTCCTTTCTGACCTTTGGGATAGGGTCTAGAAGGGGTGGAAAAATGGACTCCAACGGCAGAAAGAGTTTTGCCGTCTTGCTCACACCTGGTCAAGGTTTCCTTCACCTGAGGTCCGAACAAAGCTGAACCGTCAAAGGGGGTATTGGTGAAGGACGCCTTAAAGGGGTCCGCGAAATTGCAAAGCCGCATCCAGGCTTGACGTCTAAGAGCCACTCCTGTGCCTGCGGCTCTGCTCGCTCCATCGGCTGCATATGATATGAGCCGCATGGAGGAGTTGGTTAAAGAATTTAGGATTGCTAGCTGTGAGGCAATCTTGTCTTGAGCCCCAGCAGCTGAAGGATCCTGAACCACTTCACCTAGTTCCTTGAGAATATCTCTTTGAAGTCTGGTGAAATGACAAAGGTAGTTCAACGAACGCATAGCGAAGGTCGCTGAAGAAAACATCTGCTTGCCATACCTGTCCACGGTCCTAGAATCTTTGTTAGGAGGATGGACAGGCACTGAAGGATCCGCCAGTTCCTTCTTGGTGGCCACCGCCACCACCATAGCATCCACAGAGACACCCTTAGAGAGAAACTGCTTATCTGAAGGGGCCGTAATAAATTTTGATGGCCTCCTGGGGACCGGTTCAACAGAATCTGGAGCTGCCCACGCCTTCCGAGCCACTACTTGCATAAGTGAGTCGAAAGGCGGAGACACCCAGGAGGTGGAGGGTCGGGATACAAATGCCTCCAGGTATACCGGCTCATCCTCGGAGGGGTCAATGGAGGGCCAGTTCCCCCTCTGTTTGAGGAGTTCAAGGATGTCTGAAAAAGAGACATCCTCAGAGGGGGACCGTGGGGAACCCTCCGACTCATCTAAGTCGGTATCAGATGTTGTAGACTCAGGGGAGTCTGTGTGTTTCCTCTTACACGTCCTCTTCCGAGGGGGTTCCCCTGCAGGATCAGGAGAAACCTCGGAAGAGGAAGTTATTCCCAATGGGGAAACCTGGGGCGATGGATCCCTGGGCCTGAGAGCAAGAGGCTGGCAAGAGACATCAACAGGCACCGAAGAGGGAGGAGCTAACGGAATGGACCGTTGACCTGGCTCAGGTGCCAGGACACTCCTCATCACCTCAAAGGCTCCTCTCTCAGGGAGGCCAGAATATTCCCTCTCCGAAGAAATAGGAACTCCCGGCTCCACTGAGAGAGAAGGCTCCGAGGCCGATGTCGGTGCCGAGCTTACCAAGGCCGAAGCCCCGAGAGGGAGAGCGGGGTCGGACAAGGGTCCGATGCCACTAGCCCCCTGGGAGCCGACCAGGGAAACTCGACGACCGGATCCCTCCAAGGAAGGTCTCATGGAGGAGAACGGAGCCGAAGACGACGGAGCCAAAAGAGGATGTATCGGTTCTGGCACCGACACGGTCGCTGTCCCGAGAAGCTCCGGCTCCGAACTCAGGGGAGTCGGAGGAGGAAGTTCAAGGGGAAGAGCAAATAGCCAAAGTCTGCTGAGACGGGCTATGGAGCATTTGGGCTAGTGCCTGTGACTTCAACAGCCTGCTTACCACCTCCTCTAAATCGTGGTCAGACAGCCTGGAAGATCTCGAAGATCGGCTCCGATGACTCCGTTCCGACAAAAGAGGAGACCCCGGAGCCGAATGGATCGATTCCAAAGAAGGGGACCGAGATCTCTTCTTGGACGAAGCCATCGGAGCCGACGTCCTCTGGGTTCCAAATGGAGCCGAAGGCTTCTCGGCTCCGATACCGGATAACACGTCGGCTCCAGCCAGAGCCGACAAGACAACTGTAGATTGAGTGTCGGAGCCGGCAGGAACCGACACTGTCACATCAGAGGTAGATTGATCGGCTCCAGCCGGAGCCGATCTCGACTCCGAAGGAGTCGGAGCCACCGGAGAAGGCTGAACAACTGTAGCCTGAACCTTAGGTGGCTTTGAAGATTTACTCGACCCAGTCTTAGTGGGTGAACCTTCTGGCTTTAATAAGCCACGGAGGATCAATTTGTTCCTCCTCTCCTGCAGGACTCTCTGGCTAAAAGAATGACATATGGCACAGGAGTCCTGCAGGTGTAAAGGCCCCAGGCAGTAAACACAAGAAGTGTGACCGTCTGTCAGAGACATTTTCTGACAGCACGAGTCACACTTCTTGAAGCCTGAGACCTTTCCTTCCTTAGACATAGTCCAAGTAAAAACACTACTCACACAGTCTAACAGTCACACTATTAATCCCAAAAGAAACACACACACACAGATAGGGATTAATAAAGAGGCCTAGGCCTAACTGAAAAATTAAACTTAACTAATTAACTAGAAGTTTTAACAAAGGGGAAATAGGGTGGGCTGTAGAAACACTACACACTATTTGACTATAAAAGGAGAAAGGGAGAGAAAAAACCCTGACTAAACTGTTTGAAAATTCAAACTCACCTGAGCTGGCAAAAAAGAGACCTCTTCGCAAAGCGGCAAACGAGATCTGAGGTAGTCTCGCCTTGCATCATGGGATATAGGGTTGCCTCGAGCTGGTAAAAGGAGTTCTCAAGCTAAGCAAGTGCCGAGCCGAGGATCGGCTCCGAACCCATCCAGCAAGAATGAAGGTGAGATTGACAACTTAACATTGAAGTCTAACTACTCAGATGGAACGTTATGGTAAGTACGTAACTTCTTTATCTGAAGTAGTTAACCATAACGTTCCATCTGAGTAGTTAGACTTCATTCTTTCTGCACATATGGGACAGAGTCCCCAGCTACTAGTATTCCTGGGAGGCCCTTATGGAAGGATATTTCTGAGCGCCGCAGAGCCAAAGGATGCCCTCCCTCTAGAAATAAGATCCAATTTATAATGAGAAATGAATGTGTGCGAATTGGCCCAAGTCACTGCCGCACAAATATCATCTAACGGAACTCTTGACCAGAAAGCTGCAGAAGTGGCCATTGCCCTTATGGAATGTGCCTTCAATACACCAGGAGGAGATAAACCTTTGTCCTTATAAATTTGTGCAATACAAAGAGTGATCCACCTTGCTAAGGACACTTTTGAAACTGCTTTGACCAAAAATGGATTTGAAAAGGAGATAAAAAATTGATCCGACTTCCGGAATGGTTTAGTCCTATGGAGGTAAAAACGAAGCTGTCTATGGACATACAATAAATGAAGCTTACGTTCACCTCTATTTTGGAAATTTGGGAAGAAGACTGGCAAATTTATAGACTGAATAATACTGGCTGCTGAGGACACCTTGGGAAGAAAAGAAGGATTATCAGCGAAACCCTATCCTTGTAGAAAACCAAATAGGGGGGCACGGAGGATAAGGCCTGCAACTCTGAAACTCTTTTAGCTGAAGTGATGGCAACCAAGAATGCTGTCTTTCATGACAAAAACTTAATCGGAACCAAACCGGCTGGCTCGAAAGGGGGGGGAGGTCAAAGCCTGAAGGACTAAAGTCAGATCCCGGGGGGCACTGTGTCTTTAACTGGTGGTCGCAATAAAAAAGTGCCCTTCCGGAAAGCTTTACACAATTTGGCAGAAGCTAGAGTAACCTTATTTTCACCTACATGAAAATTAGAGATGGCAGCCAGTTGAACCTTGATGGTGGAAGCACTTGCACCCGATAGGAAAAGATCGGCCAAAAATTCCAGTATGACTGGAACGGGAGCTGTAAAAGGGTTCTGATTTGGTTGAGAGGCCCAAACGCAAAAATGTTTCCACTTGCTATTACAGAGTTTCCTAGTGGAAGCTTTAAGAGAAGCTGCCAGAATGTTCTTAACAGGAGAGGAAAGTCCGGGAGTCCTGATGATCATGGGAACTGGAGCAGCCATGTCGGCAGCTTGAGACTGTCCAGGTTGGGCAGAGGCCATCAGGGTTGCCAGAATGACATCTTCAAAAAATGATGTAACTCAGGAATTTGTATATTTGAAGGACATGTTCCTTGAAAGAGGCTACCCTGGTGAGTTTATTGGCACCATTCTAACAGGAGTATTGGATGATTGGGGTAAAAGGTACATACCATTGTTGGGAAAGGGACTTAATAAAATCAACAACACCATGACATTTATTGAGAATGAGAACAAAATTGAAATTCATCAGGCATGTGTTGTTCAATATAGTCCCCTGTATCACCAAGTGAAAGAAATATTATGTAAAAATTGGAATATTTTTAAAACCAACAGTGAAGTTTTCCAGGTAGTAGGTGATAAACCTATTTTTTCAACTAAAATAGGACCCAATATAAAGTCATTCCTGGAAAGGGGAACCGACAATCAAGGTGTACAGTTGAAATTTAATGAGAGCAGGCCTTGTGGCAGATGCTCCTATTGTTCATATATTTTACAGGATAGTTCTATTAACATTAATAATCAAAACAAGAAGTTATGTACTCACTATAACGTCCGATGTATGTAGTACATCTGGCCTCACATTCTTACTCACGGGTTCGGAGCCGAATATCAGCTCTGACTCGGCCAACTTTTATTTACTAGCTCGAAGTCTCCCATTAGCTGGGCTAAGCAGGTATCCCATGCTGCACTGTTCCATAACCCCAGATCTAGTTTGCTGCGAACCCAACAATCACACCTCATGCATAACAACAACCAAATAAGGTAGAACCCTATAAAGGGGAATAAGGAAAAACAAACTACCATTGAAGGGTACTCTAGCACCAATCCCAACCTCCAGATCCTCCACAAAGGGGGCAGGTGGGAGGGTACGTAAGAATGTGAGGCGAGATGGACTACATACATCGAACGTTATGGTGAGTACATAACTTCTTGATGTTATGTAGTCCAATCTCACTTACATTCTTACTCACGGGACAGCGTCCCCAGCACCTCTATCCTGGGAGGCTCAAAGGAAGATACTCCTGAGGACTGTGGAACCAAAGAATGCTCAGCCCCTAGAAGCCACGTCCAGTTTGTAATGAGTAATAAAGGTGTGCGGGGAAGCCCACGTGGCCGCAGCACAAATATCATCCAAAGATAGTCTGGCATGGTAAGCCATAGATGCAGAAACAGCCCTAGTAGAGTGAGCCTTGACGGGGAACGGTAAATTCTTTCCTGCTGAAGAATAAATAAAGGAAATTCAATTCGAAATCAATCTGGAAATGGTAACCTTGGAAATAGGGGATCTATTTTCTGAAAAGGAAACAAACAATAGGTCAGATTTTCGTAGGTGTTTAGTCCTGTCTAGATAGAATCGCAATTGTCTGTGCACATCCAGTTGATGAAATCTAAACTCTGCCTTGTTTGAGAATTGAGGGAAGAACACTGGCAGCTCAACAGACCGATTGAGATTAATAGTAGATGTTACTTTTGGAAGAAAGGACAGAGTACGCCTAAGAGAAACTCTATCCTTAAGAAAAATTAAATATGGGAGTTTGATGGAGAGAGCTTGAATCACTGACACCCGTCTGGCAGATGTGATGGCTATTAGGAAAGTGGTCTTCCAGGACAAAAACTTTAACTCACAGGTGGCAGCCGGCTTGAAAGGTGGGGAAGTAAGGGCTTGCAAAACAAAGTTTAGATCCCAGGACATTATAGGTTCTGACACAAGAGGCCAGAGTAATAAGGTGCCCTTTAGAAAGGCCTTATAAAGTTTATGGGCCATAAGGGAAGGCTCACAGGAGGTATGAAAGTTTGAAAAAGCCGCCAGCTGGACTTTAATGGTAGTGGGCGCAGAGCTCCGCTGAAAGAGCATGGACAAGAAATCCAAAACAGCCACAATCGGGGCTGTGTAAGGGTCAATTCCTTGGGCATGAGCCCAAATAGAGAATCTCTTACATTTGCTGGAATAAATCTTCCTAGTCGAAGACTTATGAGAAAAAGTACAGTTTTGTACCTACCATAAATGTAGATGTCCGATAGGTATGCATCTGCAGTCATCACATATGGGTTGTCCTGCCTCAGGCAGCCCTTCGGTCGGCCGGATTCCAAAGTCTGGGTCCGGCGTCGGCTGATGTCGCCCTTTCCCCGACGTCAGAGTGCCTGGGGTATAAAAGCGTCAGCCGACGCCATCTTCCTCAGTTTTTCTTGCCCCAGATGCCAGGTGCCCTCTAAGGAAGGCTAAATTTGGAGAAATGCAATAGATTCCAAACATGCACAGAACTATATACATATAAATATATATATATATATATATATATATATATATACATATAAATATATATATATATATATATATATATTTATAAAAACAAATACACCATAATAGATTACCTCAGCTAGCTATAAGAGGGATAAGTACCCAAGAAATACCACAGAGGAGAAGGAGGGAGGGTAAACCTGACTGCAGATGCATACCTATCGGACATCTACATTTATGGTAGGTACAAAACTGTACTATGTCCTTCAAGGATGCATCTGCAGTCATCACATATGGGTAGAATACCATAGCCAATCTGGGGGTGGAGGATCTATGTAAAGGATGGTGTAGCTAAAATGCCCTGCAGGACTGCCGTAGCAAAGCCTGCTCTGGATCTGGAATATAAAGGTAAGTTGTAATGCTTGGAAAATGTATGCACGGAGCTCCATGTAGCAGCTTCTAAAATGTCCTTGGTAGCCACCCCTCTTAAGAAGGCTGTGGAGGTGGCTGTGGCTCTGGTCAAGTGAGGTCTAATATTAGCTGGCACAGTTTTTCCATGAAAGGAGTAACAAAAACAAATGCAATTCCCTATCCATTTTGAAATTGTCTGTTTTGAAATTGCTTTTCCTTGTGCACCAGCAGCATATGCCACCAACAGCTGGTCAGTTTTTCTGTAACTTTTAGTTCTGTCCAAGTAGTAGCGCAACTGTCTGTGTATGTCCAGGGTGTGCAGAAGCTTTTCCCCTTTGTTTTGTGGATTTGGGAAGAAGGTAGGCAGATGAATAGCTTGGTTTAATGAGACCCTGGATACCACCTTTGGCATAAATTAAGGATTGGTTCTCAATGAGACTCTGTCTTGATGAAAAATAAGAAATTGCTGTACTGCCATGAGGGGCTGTAACTCAGATACTCTTCTTGCTGAGGTTATGGCCAGAAGGAAGGCAGTCTTCCAAGACAGGAACTGTAGTTCTGCAGATGCTGCTGGTTCAAAGGGAGGCAGTGTTAGTTTTTCCAACACGAAGTTAAGATCCCAAGTAGGCACTGGTGGTTTCCTTGGAGGATTAATGTTTTTAATTCCTCTTAGAAACTGTCTTAGGAGAGGATGAGAGAAGACAGGTGGATCAGTATTGTACTCTGCTGAAATTGCTGAAGCATGAATTTTAATGGAAGAGTAAGACAGGCCATTGTGGAGTATTTCTGCCAAGTATTCCAGGATATGTGGCATGTTCATAACTTTTGCATCTAGGCCCTTTGTGCTGCTCCAAGTGTGAAATCTTTTCCATTTTGCTGAGTATGCCTTTCTTGTGGAAGGCCTGTGAGCTTCCATGATGATATCCTTCACTCTCTTGGATAGCTTATCCTGGGGATGAATCAAGGTATTTTCCAGGCTGTTAGTTGCAATGTTTTCAGGTTGGAATGCAGAGTTTTGTAATTGTGCTGTGTCAGGAGAAGTGGCCATTGTGAAAGAGGCCATGGTTTCGTGCGTGACATGCTCTTTAGCAATGGGTACCAGTGCTGTCTTGGCCAGTCCGGAGCTATCAGAATCACTCTTGGCTGCTCTGCCCTGATCTTCAGTAAGACCTTGGTCATTAATGGAAGAGGTGGGAATGCATACACTGTTAGAGTTCTCCAGCTGAAAGAGAGGGCGTCCACTTTCCATGTTTGTGGGTGGTATGTCCTTGAGCAAAATTTCTTCAGCTGATGACTGTGTGGGGAGGCAAAGAGGTCTATGCCCGGCCTCCCCCATGATTGTGTTATCTGAAGGAAGATGTCTGGGTGCAGCATCCATGATGTTCCTGCTTAAGCTGTCCGCCAATATATTGTCCTTTCCTGGCACAAACTGGGATTGCAGCTCTATATTGAGTGTCAAGGAAAGTTCCCATAGATTCATTGCCAGTCTGCAAAGAGGGTAGGAATGGGTGCCTCCTTGCTTGTTTATGTACCACATAACTGTGGTGTTGTCTGTCCTTATTAGCAGGTGGCCTTGATGTAGAAATAGCTTGAAGGCCTCGATTGCATGTATCACTGCCAGCATTTCCTTTTGGTTTATGTGCATGCGTAACTCTTTTTGTGACCATAGTCCTTGAATGCACCTTCCCTCCATGTGCGCTCCCCATCCGTGGTCTGAAGCTTCCGTTGTAATGGTTTGGCTGACTATTGGTTTGCTGAAGGGCAGACCCCTGTTTGACTGGCTTGCTTGAGCCCACCACAGAAATTCCCTTTGAAGGCATGGGATGAGTGGTATTAAAGTTTCCAAGCTGTGACTGTGCCGAGTCCATAAACTCCTTAGGTACCATTGTAGTTTCCTCATATGTAGCCTTGCTTGTGGAATCAGAAGAATGCAAGAAGCCATGTAACCCAGGGCCTGCAGGATTTTCCTTGCAGTCAGCTGAGTTTGACTTGACAGCTTTTTGAAGTAATCCGGTAGTTGACTTTGTTTTTCTTCTGTGAGGAAAGCCATTTGGGTGGTTGTGTCTAGATTCGCACCCAGAAAAGTTATTCTTTGGGATGGAACAAGTCTTGACTTGTGAATGTTGACTGTATATCCCAAGGCCTGAAGTAGGTGGATGGCATAATTCAAGTGTTTTACCAAAGTTTGTTGGCTGTCCGCTTGTATAAGGCAGTCGTCCAGATATGGGTATATTTGCATCCCTGAAGTCTGCAGTGTGCAATTACTGATGCCAGGCATTTCGTGAATACTCTGGGCAGTAGATAAGCCAAAGGGCAATGCTGAGAATTGATAATGCTCTGAACCTGCAAGAAATCTGAGGTGTCTTCTGCAACTTTGTCTGATAGGGACATGCAGGTATGCCTCCTTGAGGTCCAGAGTTACCAGCCAAGACCCCTTGCCCAGCATGGGAAGGAGTTGCTGTAGAGTCAGCATTTTGAATTTTGGCACAATGAGATAAGTATTCAGTGCAGACAAGTCGAGAATAGGCCTCCATTGCTTTTCTTTTCTTGGAACAAGGAATAGTCTGGAATAAAATCCTCGGCCTTGTTCTGAGAGAGGAACCTTTTCTATAGCTTTCATTTGCATTAAGTTGGAGATTTGTCTCAAAGCCTCTGCCCTTTGATTTGGTGGCAGGTCTGGCATGCCTTTTCTTTTTGGAAATGTGTGGAAATGGAACCTGTATCCTTTGTCTATTATTTGTAGTGTCCATTTGCCCCATGTAATACTGTGCCAATTTTCTGAGAATAGGGAAAGCTTTCTGCCCAAAGGTGCTTCCAACTGAGCCCTGGTTGGCGGTGTCAAAGTAAAGTCATTGAGACTGTCCTTGTGCAGCAGTTGTAGGCCCTGCACTACCTCTCTGGTTGGGAGGCTGCCATTGACGTCCTCTGTAGGAGCCTCTAGCTTGCCCTC
Organism: Protopterus annectens; assembly: GCF_019279795.1. Taxonomy (NCBI): domain Eukaryota; kingdom Metazoa; phylum Chordata; order Ceratodontiformes; family Protopteridae; genus Protopterus; species Protopterus annectens. Next base: position 833,981,046 of record NC_056728.1, on the reverse strand, counting down.
TACCTCTGGCACGCCTGTTCTTGCCTCTCTGAAATCTCTCTCTGTCTGGAAAGGACCAATTCTTGGAAGGCCAATTTCTGCTGAATCTTGGTGGTTGGACTTGCAGAAAATCTTTGACTGTTTGTACAGATTTTGCCTTTTCTTCAAATTTCTTTAAGACCTCCTGAGCAGTGGAGCCAAATAACTTTTGCTTTTCCAGTGGAGCATCCAGAAGCTTTGCTTTAACATGGTCTGGCAGAGATATGACTGCACCTGTCATAGATGACCTACATGAAGCTTCCAATGCATCATAACCACACTGCAAGAAATGGTTGCTAACCTGTTGAGAGTTATGTACCAGATCCTGAAGTGATTTGCTATCTAGGGGTTCAGGTGAAGACAGTTTTTTATGCAATTCATCTAACAAATACTCTTGGTACTGTATCATATGAAATTGACAATTTAAAGCCCTCATAGAAAGGGTAGCAGAAGTATACACTTTTTTACCCCATCGCTCTAAAGCCCTGGACTCCCTTTCAGAGGGGAGTGGATTTTTTGTAGTGGCAGCTGCAACCCCTTTAGGGCCCTGGGAAATAGTTTCTGGATCAGCAGAGAGGGCCTTGTAAAGGAAAAGATGTGATTCCGGGACCCTGTAGTACCTATCGGGTTTGGCAGGAGCCGGAGGGAGAGTGTCAGGGGTTGTGCTAGACTATCATCAATGACATTCAAAACAGGGGGAATAGCCAAAGGTCTATGCTGAGGCAAATGCAAGAAGGTCCTTAATCTCTTTCTGGAATCAGAGAATTCCTGGCCCTGCCATTGGAAATGCTCTCTCATAGTGTGCTGAGTTTCCCCAAAGGACAGCTCTTCAGGAGGGGAGGCCGAAGGGATAGATTCCTCTGCATCAGAATCCTTGTAGGCCAAAAAAGCCTTCTCCTGGTAGTCCGAGAGAGTAGAGCCATCAGAGGCCTCATCTGAGGAGTGGGGATCAGAGGGCTCAACCCTGGGCCTTTTTTCTGTAGGAGGTTGAGAGCCCCTGTCTGGATGAGGCTGTGAGCCCCTAATTAATGTAATAAGGTCCTCTGCTAGACTAAGGATCTGAGAACCTGTAATGGGTCCCTGAGGGATAACCCTGGGAGGCAAAGATTTTGAGTGTTTAGCAGCTTTAGCCCTAGAGAATGCCTTTATGGACATGGATGCAGGAGGCCTGGCTGCACCAAGTGCTGGTGTAGTTTTGTCTAGAGGAATGGTGTCGGAAGGTTCCAGGACACCAGTTTCTAATGGAGATTCAATAACCGATACAGTAGGGGCCTCCGGGGCTGAGGTTGTCAGTTGTACGGTTTCGGTGGTCGGAAGTATCAAGGACTCGGTTTCAGCCGAGACACTCGCGGTAGGCCTGGCCGTGGTTTCAGCCGAAACCGCGGCCCGCGTGTGTCGGTCCTTGTCCTTCCGTTTCTTCGTTAAATGTGAAGTCGGAGTCTCCGACGGCATATTGTAAGCAAAACTAGCCCCAAAAAATTCCTCTGCAAACTCCGCCCGACGTCTAAGAGTGCGTCGGTTGAAGGAAGCACAGGCTGAACAGGCCGAGACGTCGTGGTCTGGGCCTAGGCAGGGGAGGCAGTAAGAGTGGAAATCCTTATGAGGTATTTGTTTCCCACAAGTTAAGCAATTATTAATTTTATCTGGCATCGGCTGAGGCAAGAAAGAGTCCCCAACGGGGTACTTAGCTTTTGAAGTCTTCGGTTTAGCTGAATTACAGGAGCTGGCCGACCGGCACTTGCGAACTGCTCCTGCTTCGGGCACCAAGCGGCAAGAAAGACTTGGGAAGATGGCGTCGGCTGACGCTTTTATACCCCAGGCGCTCTGACGTCGGGGAAAGGGCGACATCAGCCGACGCCGGACCCAGACTTTGGAATCCGGCCGACCGAAGGGCTGCCTGAGGCAGGACAACCCATATGTGATGACTGCAAATGCATCCTTGAAGGACATCAATAAAATGTGCACCACCACAGGTGAAAAACGATGAAGTCTGACTAATGATGGAAGTGAAGTAGCCAGGCTGTCAACCTGAGGGTCCGCAGGTAGGGATGGAACTGTCTCGACATGTGCGTCAGTAGGTCTGGTACTGGGTCCAGAATCCAAGGAGTGTCCACCGCAAATGGATGGAGAAAGGAGAACCAGACTTGGCGAGGCCAGTGAGGGGCAATTAGAATCCTCTTGCTTCCCAAGGATAGGGCTTTCTGAATCACTCTTGGTAACACAGGAAATGAAGGTAACACAGAAGGTAGCACAGAGCAGACTGGAGGGCCAATCGTGGACTAGAGTGTCCCTGGGAGACTCCCCCTGTGGGGGGATCACGGTGAAGTAGTTGCTGCATTTGGCATTGAGGGGACTGGCAAAAAGATTGCAGCATGGCTGACCCCACCTGCTGAATATCTGTTCCGCAACCAGACGGTTCAGGGACCACTCGTAAGGCATCAGAATGCTCTGCTCAGCCTATCTGCTATCACATTGGTCTTCCCCGGAATGTGCATTGCCACTAGAAACTGTTGGGAAGACACTGCCCACTGCCACACTCGCACGGCCTCTCTGCGCAGGGGGTAAGATCTGATTCCTCCTTGTTTGTTTAGATACCACACAACGGACATGCTGTCTGAGTGTACTGCAATCGTCCCCAGAGGAAGAGAGCTCTGAAGTGCCCGCAACGCCAGTAACACCACTCTCATCTCCAGGACATTGATGTGCAGATGTACCTCGTGATCTTGCCATGTACCTTGGACCGTCCTGCCAAGATAATGCCCCCCCACCCCATCTGGGAGGTGTCCGTGGTCACCGTGGCGACAGGTGATGGAGGAACAAATGGTTTCCCTCGTCCAGATTGGTGGAGCACAGCCACCAACTGAAATCCTGCTTGCATCGGTCCGTGAGTAGGATCTGGTGGGAAAGGGGGAGTTTTTGGAGAGACCATTGGGCAAAGAGAAGCCATTGAAGAAGCCTCATGTGTAATCTCACTAGAGTTACTAAAATAAAGTTAGCTGCCATAGTGCCCAGAAGCTGAAGAACCCATCTTGCCTGTACTTTCCTGAGGGGTAATAAAGTGTGAACCTGATTCTGTAATACTCTGATCCTTTCGTGCGGCAAGAAGGCCCTCATTTTTAATGGTGTCTAGCTCTGCGCCTATAAATGTGACACGCTGTGAGGGCAGCAAGGCAGATTTTTCCCAGTTCAATGTAATTCCTAGTCGTTGACAGAGGGCAATGGTAGCGTCCTTGGCTTGGATAAGTAGATGCCTGGTGGGGGCGGTGAGGAGTCACTCATCCAGGTATGGAAACACTTGGAGTCCATGACGTCTCAGGTGAACTGCCACCACTGCCAAACACTTGGTGAACACCCTGGGGGCTGTGGTGAGACCAAAGGGCAGGGCACGAAACTGAAAATGACTGGCTCCCAGCCGGAAGCGTAGGTGACTCCTGGATGCCCTGTCCATTTTGATATGGTAGTAAGCATCCTTGAGGTCGATGGAGCACATCCATACTTCTTTTTCCAGCAACAGAAAAATTGACTGAAGGGTGACCATTCGGAACTTGGACTTCAGAACATAGTGGTTTAATCGGCTGAGATCTAGAATGGGTCTCAGGTCCCCTGTTCTTTTCGGCACCAAAAAGAGTCTTGAGTAAGTCCCTAATCCGATTTGGTCTGAGGGGACAGGTTGGATGACTCCTTTCTTTAGCAGCTTTGCAACTTCTAATGCTGCATGATCCCTTTGACCGGGTGGAACGTCCGGGATTTTCCTGACTGGAGGGGGGTCTGATGAAAAGGGGATGGCATAACCTCCGGAAACTATTTGTAACACCCATCGATCCTGGGTGATGCTCTCCCAGGCTTCCGGGTACAATGATATGCAACCCCCGACTGGCTCCGGCATAGCACAGTTGGGCAACACATCAGGAACGATGGTCTGAGCCTTGGGGTAAGGTCTAGAGGGGAGGGAAAAATGGACCCCTACGGCAGACAGGGTCTTTCCCTCTTGCTCGCATCTGGTGAGGGTGTCTTTCACCTTGGACCCAAAGAGCGAGGACCCATTAAAGGGAGCGTCAGTGAAAGAAGACTTAAAGGCCCCCGTGAAATGACACAGGCGCAACCAGGCTTGCCTCCTGTGGGCTACTGCCGAACTAGCTGCCCTACTCGCCCCCTAGGCTGCATACGATGAGCCTCATGGACGAGTTGACAACAGAATTGAGGGTAGACACCTGGGCAATAACTGTGTACGCTAACGCCTCAGGTACATTACCAGCTAGAGTATCTCCTAACTCCCTGAGGAGATCTCTCTGGAACCGAGTAAAATGACAGAGGTAGTTCAGCGACCGTAGGGTGAAGGTCGATGACGAGTGGGTATGCTTCCCGTACTGGTCCATGCTCCTAGACTCCTTGTTAGGAGGATGGACGGAGGAAGAAGACTCGGCTACTTCCTTCTGTGTGGCCGCCACCACCATGGCATCTACAGAAACCCCTTTGGACAGAAACTCTTTACCCGGGGGGACAGAAAGAAACTTATTGGACCTTCTGGGTACAGGTTCCACCGAATCAGAATTCTCCCACACCCTTCGACAAATTAACTCCAAGAGCTCATCGAAGGGTGGAGACACCCAGGAGGCGGAGTGTTGAGCACAAAAAGCCTTGAGTAATACCGTCTCCTACTCGGAAGGGGTTTTGGATGGCCAGTCGCCTCTCTGTTTCAATATCTCCAGGATGACTGAGAAAGAGACGTCATCGGAGGATGACTTAGGGGACCCCTCAGACTCCTCGAGGTCGGTATCAGAAGTGAGAGACTCGTCCTGGGAGTCTATGTGCTTCCTCTTGCACCACTCCTTTCTAGGGGGCTCCTCAGGCACAGACTCTGAGGGACCCTCAGAAAGTTGGGGACTGCTCATGGGGGTATCCCCAGACCTTTGGGCTCCACCATCTACGGATAGGGGGACGTCAGACGCTCTAGCCGGGGTGGAAGGGGACGGAATGACCGATCCGGGTGATGTAACTGACGATCTGGCCAGTGCGCTCCGCAAGGCCGCTAAGGCGGGCCCCCCCCCCGACTCCGAGGATCGACTGGCCTCCGAGGCCATGACCGGGATCGGGGTCCCCCGAGCCGATACGCCGATAGGGAGGCTTGGAACAGACAGGTGTCCCAAAGTATCCCCCTCGGGCCCGACTGAGGAAACCCAAGTGCTGAAACCTGTGGACAGAGCCGATGTCAGAACCGATAAACCCTTGAGGGGTATCGCAGCCGGCGCAGGAACATCACTCGGAGCGGAGCACTCCGGCTCCGAAGACAAGGAAGTGCTCGAAGGAGGAATCATCGACACAAGCATCAGGACGGGCTTCGGAGCCGACTGGGTTGGAGCCGAAAATAATTCTGCCAACACCGGCGATTGCAGGAGCCTCTGTACCACCCTATCGACATCCAAATCAGAGAGCCTGGAGGATTTGGAGGACAGGGAGGGAGATTGGGATCTCCTCTCAGGAGAGCCATGCCTAACACTGAGCGACTGGCTCCGAATGGGTTCCAGTAAAATAGGAGCCGACGTCGATTCCAGTACTACAGATACCTCCTGCGGCCACGAGGACAGAGGAGCTGAGGAGGTAGAGTCAAGTTTAGAGATCTTCTCCGGAGGCTCCGAGGAGACAGACGGAGCCGGAGATCTTTTCTTTGCCTTCGAAGCTTTAGACTCGGACTGAGAACTAGAAGCCGAGTCTAAAGACTCCTCAAACGAAGGTTTTAGGAGTCCCTTCAATATTAGTTTATTTTTCCTCTCCTGGAGCACCCTCGGACTGAATGCGTGACAGAAGCTACAAGACTCTTGCAAATGAATTGCTCCTAGGCAATAAACACAGACGGAATGCCCATCCGTAATGGACATCTTGTAACTACACTTAGTACATTTTTTAAAACCGGAAGGTTTATGTTCCTTCTGATCCTTGGACATCTTGCGCAAGTAGACCACTGAAACAACCTATAAACAAGCAAATTAACCTATGTGAGGACCAAACTCAGTACCTTATGTCTTTAAGGTATACAACTTAATTATTAAGCCAACTTCCCACTCGTCGGAAAAAAACAGCAAAGGCGGGAAAACTACTGAACACCCTACCAAACGGCAACCAAGGAACTGCCAAGTAAAACAGTACTTTACTACTCACAACACACTAACCACAACAAGGGGAAATTCTAAGAACTATTAGATCCAGTAACCAAAAGAAAAACCAAAGGGAAAAAAACAGAACTATGCTCAGAAAGGAGGACTAGGTCCTCTAATTTAAACGGGCCTAGCCCACTGGAACAGTTAGGGACACCAACTACACAAACATAAAACTCTGCAACAAGCAACAAGAAGAAATAGCTATTAAAATAGCTTTTGTGGTTGAACAAGTAGCAAATTTCGCAAGAGAAATAGAAAAAGAAGGCACTTAGCCACAGCCAAGCGAGACCGCGTTCTAGCTACACAAGCGGCAAACAAGATCTGGGGCTATGGAGCAGTGCAGCATTGGATACCTCCTTAGCCCAGCCAATAGGAGACTTCGAGCTAGTAAATAAAAGTTGGCCGAGTTGGAGCCTATATTCAGCTCCGAACCCGCGAGTAAGAAAGTAGGCGAGATTGGACTACATAACATCAAAAGTTTTGTATTTTGAGAAGTGGTAATTGTCTTTACAGTAAGCTGGTGTACACTGCTAGGTGTAACACTTGTGCATCATTTTATGTTGGAAAGATGGAGAGGTTATTTAAAACTAGGATATATGAACATTTATACGATATGAAAAATAAAAAGTAAACTAATGCTTTATACAAACATAGTACACAGTGTGCTGACTTTTGTGGTTTTAAATTTGCTATCCTTGATCTTGTTTACATTGAAGCTGGGGGGTGGGGGGATTGGCAAAATGTCTTAAACAAAAAAGAACTATTATGGCAATTAAGACTAGCTGCAAACTTCCCTCCAGGCTTAAATGACCATTTGACCATCCTGCCAATTTTGAAAGAAAAGGCAGGACAGGTTTGAATTGTTTACTATATAACATATATTTTTTTTAAAAAAATAAAAAAGTTATTGTATGGGGTTGTTTAATATGTCTTTGCAATGATGAAAATTTTGACTAAATCTCTTCTTAGTTGTAAAATGTATAACATAAAATTAATAGAGCAAGTTTTTATTGTTGGTTTTAACTAACACATACTTAATATTCATGAATTGAGTTGGCTATTCATTAACTGATAATACATTGTTCGGTTATTGGGGGAAGGGTGAACCAATCACTGTAAAGTATGTAGTATTTAAATGTATTCTGTTTGATTTTTTTATTGTTCTGATGAAGTCAACTGGTATTGACAAAAGTGCTAAACCTTATTTGCAATAAATTTTATCTGAGGACTCACAACATTAGTGCTCTTTCTTTGGTTTTCAATTCTGAAAGGCTCCTGGTGAACCTTACCGATGCCCCTGGGAGGGAATTAGGTCTGTCCAAAACAGGGCTGAAGGGTTGTCCAGCAAATGGATCCACAGATGGGGTGGACGATGGACTGGGTCTGTGGTAAATTAAAGAGCAGCATCGATTCCAGTTTGGAAACTGGCAACAAGGGAATGATCGGAGCCAAGGACGGGCTCGGAGCCGAGTTCCCTGCTGGGGTGGAGGTCAACAGCGGCTCCGAAGCTGTTGTCATAACAGACATCGGAGCAAAAATGGGGGACGTCGGTGCCGTGGAAGAGACAGGCAAAGTGGTCAGAATCGAGGTTGTAGTGGGTGCCGTAGTGGGAGCTGGAAAAGGTGGTGACGAGGTGATACGTTGCTCGATAAAAGTCTTGTGGGCCTAGTGCTTATGGCTTTTGCCCCGCTCACCGGCTGGTAAAGAGGGGTCTAAACAAGGATGTTTCCTCTCCACAGTAGGAAGGGATGAGACCTCTGATGTAGAAATAGCCTCCGAAAAAGGAGAAGGAAGCAGGCCCTTAGGAATCAACTTATTTCGTCTTTCATTCAGTGTCCGCTGACTGAAGCTGGCACAAATATCACATGGAAGTTTTGCCGATAAGTACGGAAACCCCAAACAATACACACACACTCTTCATGTAAATCGCTATTCAGGAATTTATCACTGCAAGAAGAACAGTGTTTAAACCAAGTAGTCCCTTTCTTTTCTGACATAACAGGAGACGCACACATACAATAAAGTAGAAGAAAGTGAAGAGAGAGAGAGAAAGAGAGGAAAATACCAACAATGGTATTGGGAATACCACAAGGGTAAAAGGGTCAATACCAACAATGGTACACAAAGAAATACCTGTGGGTAGGGCTGAGTAAGTAAACAGAGATAGATTAGCAAACTGACAGAAAAAAAAAAATCACAAATATTTATAAATTTTTGAAAAATATAACACTTAGCTGGACAGCTCGGTGAAACGCTGCTATATGGCTGCAAGACAAACAAGATCTGAGGTAACTGAGAGAAAGGCATTGTGGGTAGCAGCTTAGTTCGAGAGGTTTTGGTGCATGCAAGCTTGGTATAAGGCCGACTCGGTTTGAAGGGCTCGGAACCGAACCCATCAGCGATGGATAGGAAGAAGATCTACGAAATCCTGTCTCTCCGAAAAAAAGAGATATTGTTGACCCACCATAAGAGCTTGGTACTCATAACACAATATCTGTTAAAAGAATATTTTTAGTGCCAAAAAAATTTACAAATACTTTTTCCAACTGAGAAGGAACTACTTCCGTTACCTCCAATACACCATGTGATGTAGAACAAGAGGGAAGGGGGTGGGTGGACTGATCAGGCAGATGATGAAGAATCCCATGGAATGAAAAATGTTCTCCCATTGCAATCTTTATCATAGCTGGATGAATTTCAGAGCATATTTGACCAAAGAAATCTCTTGCCAAAGAGAGAAAGGGAGATTTAGATGTTCTGGAAGGGTTAATCGACTGCCAGGGTGGGAGGGGGACACAAGATCCAGTAGACATTTTGCCTTATTTGACTAAGAGGAAGGGGGTCTACCTTTCTTGAGGGAACCTCCCTACCATTGCTTTTTAAACATCTGCTGACCAGCATTCTGTTTAGACTATTAATTTTATTTCCTGCCAAAACTGGATGAGGGACAAGAAAACCCCTTTGGAAAATTTAAAAGAGGACCTAAAAATGTGAGAGCGTCTCTGAATCAGCTTCTCCCTTGCATTGCATGTTCTGATAACCTCTGCAACAGAGGGTGCAAAAAGCTAAATCTCTATTTAAAATAGAATTCAAAATTTTATCTTGGACATTTTCTGGGAAGATGGGAGAACCCTGCCCGGCAAACAGTAAAAGTGGCAACAGCCCCAGAAGTATTTACAGAGTCATAAACACACTTTAAGCAATTAAAATACGACATACTTTACAGTGATTGGTTCTCCCTTCCCCCAATAACCGAACAATGTATTATCAGTTAATGAATATCCAACTCAATTCATGAATATTAAGTACGTGTTAGTTAAAACCAACAATAAAAACTTGCTCTATTAATTTTATATTATACATTTTACAACTAAGAAGAGATTTAGTCAAAATTTTCATCATTGCAAAGACATATTAAACAACCCCACACACTTTAAGCAATGAGTAGTGATCTGAAAAATTGAAAAAAAACTAGACTAAACAAAGCAGATTTTTCCATACGCAGAAAATGCAGCTAAAACATTCCACATACTTTCACAACTAATCAGTATAAACGTTTACATGCGTGCTTGACAACTCAGACTTCTAAAAACTGAAGTCAAAGAAATGTAGATTTTGCCCCCAAAAATGCTTAGCACCAGCAGGATTAACTTGCGCTATAACTGTTGAGTCAGGAAAGGGGTTAGTGGAGACTAAGTTTTTACATTTAATCGGCTTTCTTAAAGGCAACAGGTTGACTATCGAGGAAAAAAACACAGGCTGTGAAACACATCCTCCAGTGCTGAGAGCACTGGCAGATGGGTTATCGTTCTAGGAATTCCTTTTGTAACAATTCACTGCATTTTTTTAAGGGACTGACAAACCTCAGTGCTGACCAAATTAAAAGAATAGGACATTCTGGAAAAAATGTGACTCCCTCAGACAGTTTCAGATTGCACACACTGCTCAGCATCCGAATCAGAATCCTGAGGGGAAAAATACATCTATACCTTCACATTCCACTACAGATTCCAAGCCTTGAATACTCAGGGAATGAAGAACCCCTTCTCCTTTTACCGGAAACCATCTTATGAGAACGGTCAACAGCCTGCATAATAGCCTGAGCCAAGCTGAATAAATTATTCCTGTTCAGAGAAACTGACACAGACGTCAGATATTCCTGTCTCTTTCTGAAATGAAAGCTGGGACAGATAGTATTGCAGGAACAGGTATCCCAGGGATGGGCAAAACATATTGGCTAAGCAATGACCCATTCCCTGTCTCTTCTCCCAGGAGAAAGTACAGTTTTGTACCTACCATAAATGTAGATGTCCGACAGATATGCAACTGCAGTCCTGACATAATGGGTTGTCCTGCCTCAGGCAGCCCATCGGTCGGCCGGATTCCAAAGTCTGGGTCCGGCGTCGGCTGATGTCGCCTCCTCCCCGACGTCAGAGCAGCTGGGGTATAAAAGCATCAGCCGGCGCCATCTTCTTCAGTGTTTCTTGCCCCAGATGCCAGGTGCCCTCCAAGGAAGGCTAAATTTTGTGTATGGATAAACAAAAAATCCAAAAATGCACAACAGTAATAAACAGATACACCATAACAGATAACCCCAGCTTATAGGGAAAAAAGGGGGAAAAAGGACCCAAGGGAAAAAACAGAGGGGTAGGAGGGAGGGAAAACCTGACTGCAGTTGCATATCTATCGGACATCTACATTTATGGTAGGTACAAAACTGTACTATGTCCTTCAAGAATGCAACTGCAGTCCTGACATATGGGTTGAATACCATAGCCAAGCTGGGGGTGGTAGGACTAAGCAAGAGATGGTGCAGCTAGAAGGCCCTGCAGGACTGCCGAAGCAAAGCCTGCTCGGGATCTGGAGTATAATGGCAGGTTGTAGTGTTTGGTAAATGTATGCACGGAGCTCCATGTAGCAGCTTCTAGAATATCTTTTGTAGCCACTCCTCTTAGAAAGGCTGTGGATGTGGCCATTGCTCTGGTGGAGTGTGGTCTAATATTGACTGGCACACTTTTTCCATGGAATGAATAACAGAATCTGATGCAGTGTCCAATCCATTTTGAGATAGTTTGCTTGGTGACTGCCTTTCCTTGTGCCCCAGGTGCATAGGCTACGAACAGTTGGTTAGACTTCCTGGTAGGCTTGGTTCTGTCCAAGTAGTAGCGTAGTTGTCTGTGAATGTCTAAAGTATGCAACAGCTTTTCCCCTTTGTTTTGAGGGTTAGGAAAGAAAGTAGGCAGGTGAATTGCATGGTTTAGAGACACCCTTGATATCACCATGAATGAAGGATTGGTCCTAAGAGAAACTCTGTCCTGATGAAAGATGAGGAAAGGAGGAACTACCATGAGGGCATGTATCTCTGATACCCTTCTTGCTGAGGTGACTGCCAACAGGAAAACCGTTTTCCAAGATAGGAATTGCATTTCTGAAGATGCTGCTGGTTCAAAAGGAGGAAGAGTTAATTTTTCCAAGACGTAGTTGAGGTCCCATGCAGGGATTGGTTGTTTCCTGGGAGGTTTGATATTCTTTATACCCCTTAGAAACTGTCTTAGCAAAGGGTGCGAAAACACTGGTGGTTCACAGTTGTAATGTGCTGAGATAGCTGAAGCGTGGATTTTGATGGAAGAGTATGAAAGGCCACTGCGAAACATTTCTGCCAAGTATTCCAATATCAGAGGTATGCTCATCAGGGATGCATCCTGGCCCTTGTTGACATTCCAGATGGTGAATCTCTTCCATTTGGCCGAATATGTTTTTCTGGTGGAAGGTCTGCATGCCTCCAACAAAATTTCCTGAACTTCTTTGGAGAGGGAGTCATGGATCCCAGTCATCGAACTCTCCAAGCTGTCAGCTGTTGCAGCTTCAGATGAACAGTTTTGTAGTTGTGCTGAGTCAGGAGCTGAGGCCATGGAGGCAAGGGCCACGGTTTGGTGTGAGTAATGCTCAGTAGCAGTGGGTACCAGTGTTGCCTTGGCCAGTCTGGAGCTATCAAGATTCCTCTTGGTTTTTCTGCCTTGATCTTCAGTAACACCTTGGTGATTAAAGGCAGGGGAGGAAATGCATAAATTGTTAGGGCATTCCAACTGAAGGAAAGAACATCCGTTTTCCAGGCTAGAGGATGGTAAATCGTTGTGCAAAACCTTTCCAGATGATGATTGAGAGGAGATGCAAAGAGGTCTATGTCTGGTCTTCCCCATTCAGTTGCTATTTGTGAGAAAATGCGTGGGTGCAGCATCCATTCGTGTGGATCCAAGAAATTTCTGCTTAACCTGTCTGCCAGAACATTGTCCTTGCCCGGAACAAACTGAGATTCCAAGTAGATCTTCAGTTTCAGGGACTTTTCCCAAAGAGTCATTGTTAGGGGGGTAGGAATGAGTGCCCCCTTGTTTGTTTATGTACCACATGACAGTGGTGTTGTCTGTCCTTATTAGCAGATGGCCTTGCTGAAGAGATTTTCCAAAGGCTTCTATTGCATGTATAACTGCCAACATCTCTTTTTGAGTTATGTGCTGATGCCTTTCCATGGGAGTCCATTGCCCTTGAATGCATCTGCCGTCCATGTGCACCCCCCATCCATGGTCTGAGGTGTCTGTTGTAATAGTTTGACTAGCTGGAGCTTTGTTGAAAGGCATACCTTCGTTTAAGTGACTTGCTTGAGCCCACCATAAAAATTCCCTTTGTAGGCATGGTATGAGAGGAATTATGTGTTCCAGGTTGTGGCTGTGTTGAGTCCACAAGCTTTTGAGGTACCATCGCAGTTTTCTCATGTGTAGTCTTGCCAGAGGTATTAGAAGAATGCAAGATGCCATGAACCCCAGGGCCTGCAGGGTCTTTCTTGCGATCAGGTGGGTTAGTTTTGCTAGGCTTTTGAAGTAGCCTGTCAAATGCTCTTGTTTCTCCTCTGTGAGAGATGCCATTTGTAGCTGTGTGTCCAACTTTGCTCCTAGAAAAATAATCTCTTGGGATGGCAGCAGTCTTGATTTTTGAATGTTGACGGTGTATCCCAAAGCCTGTAGCAACTGAATGACATAATCCAAGTGTTTTGTCAAGGTTTGTTTGCTGTCTGCTTGTATGAGGCAGTCGTCCAGATAGGGGTATATTTGAATTCCCTGGAGTCTGCAGTGTGCCACTACTGATGCCTGGCATTTCGTGAATACTCTGGGCGCAGTAGATAAGCCAAACGGCAATGCTGAGAATTGATAATGCTCTGCTCCTGCAAGAAATCTTTGGTATCTTCTGCAACTGTGTCTGACAGGGACATGCAGGTATGCCTTCTTGAGGTCCAGAGTAACCAGCCACAACCCCTTGCCCAACATGGGAAGAAGTTGCTGTAAGGTCAGCATCTTGAATTTTGGCACCATGAGAAAAGTATTTAGTACGGACAAGTCCAAAATAGGTCTCCATTGCTTTTCTTTTCTTGGAACAAGGAACAGTCTTGAGTAAAATCCCTGGCCTTGTTCCTGAGGAGGAACCTTCTCTATTGCTTTTATTTGTAACAGCTCTGAGACTTCTCCGAGTACCTCTGCCCTTTGGTTTTGTGGCAGGTTTGGCATGCCTTGTCTTGTTGGTAAAGTATGGAAGTGGAACTTGTAACCTCTGTCTATTATGTCCAGAATCCAATTGTCCTTTGTTATAATGTGCCAGTTTTTTGAGAAGAGATAATTTTCCGCCTAAAGGTGCTTCTCTTTGAGCCTTGGTAGGCGGAGTGATATGTAAGTCATTGTGATAGTCCCTGTGGTGCAGGTGAAGTACCTGTGCCACTTCTTTGATTTTGATTTTGAGGTTGCCACTGGCGGCCCCTGTAGGAGCCTCGGAATTGCCCTCTACCTCGTGCACGCCTGTTCTTTCCCCTTTGAAACTTGTCTGAGTCAGGAAAGGACCAATTCTTTGAAGGCCAATTCCTGCTGAATCTGGGTGGCTGAACCTGGAGGAAATCTTTTACTGTCTGTACTGACTTTGCCTTCTCCTCAACAGACTTTAACACATCCTGAGCATTAGCACCAAAAAGCTTCTGATTATCCAGAGGTGCGTCCAGGAGCTTTACTTTAACATGATCTGGCTCTGGCTGTTCTTTTAACCAAGCATGTCTACGTATAACAGCCCCTGTCATAGCTGCCCTACATGAAGCCTCCAATGCATCATAACCACACTGAAGAAAATGGTTACTAACCTGCTGAGAATTATGAACAAAATCCTGCAAAGCCTCTCTATTTATTGGCTCTGGAGAGGCTTGTTTTTTTCTGCAAATCATCCAGCAAATAATCCTGGTACTTAAACATATGAAAAAGGCAGTTAAGTGACCTCATAGCAAGGGTGGTAGAGGTATAAACTTTTTTACCCCATCTCTCCAGGGACCTTTCTTCCCTGTCAGCTGGTAGTGGATTTTTGGCGGAGGAAGAAGCCACTCCTTTGGGGCCCTGTGAGATAGTTTCTAGATCCACAGTTTGGGCCTTAAAGAAATGCTTGTGAGTGTCAGGGACCCTTTAATATCTGTCTGGCTTGACAGGAGCAGGAGGGAGGGAATCAGGGGAAGCACTGCAATCTGAAAATACATCATCCAGGACATCCAAAACTGGAGGGATAGCCAAAGGCCTGTGCTGGGGTAACTTGAGGAAGGTATGGAGCCTTTTCCTAGAATCAGAAAATTCCTGACTCTGCCACTTAAAACGTTCCCTCATGGAGTGAAGGACTTCACCGAAAGAGAAATCCTCCGGAGGGGAGGCAGAGGGAATTGATTCCTCAGCATCAGAGTCTTCATAGGCTTGGAAGGATTCTTCTTGGGTGTCTGAATGCTCTGAAACCCCAGAGGCTTCATCTGAAGAGAGGTCGTCAGCCTGCCCAGTTCTAAGCCTTTTTTCTGCAGGTGGCTGAGAACCTCTGTCTGGATGGGACTGAGACTCCCTAATAAGAGAGATTAAATCTGCAGCAAGAGACAAGATCTGTGTATCAGAGGAAGGGGCCTGTGAGGCAGGCTTAGGATGGGCCTTGGCCTGGCTGGCGGCCTTAGCACGTCGAAAGGCCTTAATGGACATGGATACAGGAGGCCTAGCTGCCACACGTGCAGGGGTAACCTTATCAACAGGAATGGTGTCGGGTAGATCGAGAACTTCAGTTTCTGGAGGAAAATCAACAACCGGCACCGGTGTAAGCTCCGAGACCGAAGAACGTGTTAATGCGGTGTCGTCGGCCTGCAGCGGTTCACTAACCGCTTCTGAAGGGGCCGAAGCACACGCGGAGGGCTTAGGAGTAGTATCGGTAGAAGACGCGGGCCGAGGGTGTCGGTCCCGGTCCTTACAGTTTTTGGTAGTTGGTGCTGTCGGTAGTTCCGACGGCATGGTATAAGCATAGGATTCACCAAAAATGTTTTCGGCAAATTCTGCCCGACGCCTGAGAGTGCGCTTATTAAAGCAAGCACAGGCGGCACAGGCCGAGACGTCGTGGTCTGGGCCCAGGTAAGGGAGGCAGTAAGAATGGAAGTACTTATGAGGTATTTGTTTACCACAAGACAAACAATTATTAAACTTTCTCAATTTGTTCTGACATCGGCTGAGGCAAGAAAAAATGTTCCCCAATGGGGTACTTAGCTTCTTAGATGACTTCGGTAACTGAAAACACAGAAGCTGACCGACCGGCACTTGCGAACTGCTTCTGCTTCGGGCACCGCGCGGCAAGAAAGACTGAAGAAGATGGCGCCGGCTGATGCTTTTATACCCCAGCCGCTCTGACGTCAGGGAGGAGGCGACATCAGCCGACGCCGGACCCAGACTTTGGAATCCGGCCGACCGAAGGGCTGCCTGAGGCAGGACAACCCATATGTCAGGACTGCAGTTGCATTCTTGAAGGACATCATGGATGTTCCTTTGGCTACCAAGGGGACCCCAACAACTGCAGAGAAAATGGCTACTCACCCCCCCAATCCAAGTTGGTTGGATGAACAACACTAGATGGTTCTGAGGAAAAAGATGAGTAGCTGGTGGAACCAGCTATGACCAGAAAAGAGTCACCCACCTGTCATTGTAGGAAACTACCAGCCTGCTGTGACAGCTTTTGTGGTAGGATGAAGGTCCCAGGCAGAAATCAGTAGATTGTTCCACCATCAAGCTGAAGATGGTGCATTTTCCGCAGGGGAAATTTAGAAGCAGAATGTATGAAAATACTGCTACTGTTGATGGGTCTTGATGCAGAGAAAGCATTCAACACACTAAGCAGGGATTTTACAAGTAGAGCAAAGAAGCACATGAAGGATAACAAGCAAGAATTAAGGGGAAGGTTCCTCTCTCGTAAGGTGTGTTTGAACAGAGAAACCAGACAGGGGAGTGGCTGGGGTATAAAAGCATCAGCCGGCGCCATCTTCTTCAGTCTTTCTTGCCGCGCGGTGCCCGAAGCAGAAGCAGTTCGCAAATGCCGGTCAGTCAGCTCCTGTGTTTTCAGTTACCGAAGTCATCTAAAAAGCTAAGTACCCCGTTGGGGAACATTTTTTCAGTAGATTGTTTCACCATCAAGCTGAAGATGGTGCATTTTCCGCAGGGGAAATTTAGAAGCAGAATGTATGAAAATACTGCTACTGTTGATGGATCTTGATGCAGAGAAAGCATTCAACACACTAAGCAGGGATTTTACAAGTAGAGCAAAGAAGCACATGAAGGATAACAAGCAAGAATTAAGGGGAGGGTTCCTCTCTCGTAAGGTGTGTTTGAACAGAGGAACCAGACAGGGGAGTCCACTTTTCCTTTTTCTATTGGCATTATATTTAGAGTAACTGCCAACAAAAATAAGGGACTCAGAAATTCAAGGATATAATTGACATGCTAATGAAGAAAAGTTGGATTTATTTGCAGACAATTTTTTTAACAGATAAATCCAGAAAAGGACATTGTAGTTTTGTGGAACATTTTGAGACAACTTCAAATCTTTTCAGGACATAAAACTAAGATAAAAAAGAAGTTATGTACTCACCATAACGTTCCATGTTTGTAGTCCATCTTGCCCTTCATTCTAACATATGGGTTCAGAGCAGATTCCTGGCTCCGACTTGGCCTATTACAAAGCTCAAAGTCTCTTAGTTGGCTCGTGGCTAGGTAGGTATCTCATAGTGCACTAGTACAATCCCAAGATCTTGTTTGCTGCTAAACTATAGATAGACAGAATTAGAAGTTATGTACTCACCATAACGTTCCATCTGAGTAGGTGTATTCATTAGTCTGCAACCTGTGGGTTATGGATCCGATATCGGATCCGAACCGGCATGGTTTTCCAGCTATGGATCCAAGCTCTCAGCTCCTCCCCTCACCCATAATGCCCTGCTCTACCCTCATGACCTCAGATCGAGTTTGCCAAAGCAACAATACCCTAAAAAGGGTAACAAGGAATATGCAGGAAACTGAAAGGCCAGGGGGATAGGAGGGCGGGATGGTTGCAGACAAATGAATACACCTACTCAGATGGAACGTTATGGTGAGTACATAACTTCTAAATCTGAAGTAGGATATTCATTTGTCTGCAACCTGTGGGACAGAGTCCCCAGCTACCTGAATCTTGGGCCATCATGGAAGGATATTCGGAGCACCGCGGAGCCAAAGGATGCTCTACCCCTAGATGCAAGATCCAACTTATAGTGGGAAATAAATGTATGAGATGAAGCCCACGTGGCTGCTGCACAAATATCATCTAGAGGAATCCTAGCCTTGAAGGCTGCCGAGGTAGATACTGACCGGGTTGAATGGGCATGAACACTACCCGGTGCGGGCCTTCCTGACGCTTGATAAGCCAATAAAATGCACTGTGAAATCCAGCGGGACAGAGAAACTTTAGAAATTGGCTTGCCCAAATTGAATTTTGCAAAGGAAATAAACAGCTGGTCGGATTGCCTATGACCAGCTGTCCTGTTGAGATAAAATCTAAGTTGCCTGTGAACATCTAGTGAGTGTAGCTTATATTCACCTTTGTTTTCATACTTAGGGAAGAAAACAGGGAGGTTAATGGATTGATTGATGTTTGCTTCAGAAGCGATTTTAGGAAGGAAGGGCGGGTTGGTCCTGAGGGAGACACGGTCGGATGAAATACCAAGTAAGGAGGTTTAGCTGATAAAGCTTGAAGTTCAGAAACTCTCTTGGCTGATGTAATGGCTACCAAAAAGGCTGTCTTGTAGGACAAGAATTTGAGATCCACTGTAGCAGGGCTCGAAGGGGAGCGGTCAAGGCCTGTAGGACCAAAGAAAGGTCCCAAGGAGGAACTGCTTGTTTTATAGGGGGCCTGAGAAGGAAAGTACCTTTAAGAAATGTTTTACACAATTTGGCTGACATAAGAGGATTAGAATCTTGACCAATGTGATAGTGAGAAATTGCCGCCAGTTGAACTTTGACTGTGGAACTGCTGGCACCATCATTAAAGAGAGAGGTTAGAAAATGAAGCACTACAGGAGAGGAACCGTGAAGGGATTTAGGCCTTGCCGCTCCGCCCACAGAGAAAGCGTTTCCATTTGCTTGTAAACCTTTCTAGTGGATGGTTTATGAGCCACCAAAATAGCCTTTACGGTGAAGAAATACCGAGTCCTTATCAAGAGTGGAACTGGAGCAGCCAAGCGGTCAGCTTCAGGTTGTCCAGGTTCGGAGGAGGAATGCAGGATGGATGGGATATCAGATCCGGGATGGGATCTAGAATCCAAGGAGGATTCACCGAGTGAGACCTTAGGAAGGGGAACCAGATCTGTCGAGGCCAGAATGGAGCAATGAGAATCATTCTGCAACCCACCCGAGAGGCTTTCTGAAGAACTTGCAGCATCAGAGGCAAGGGTGGATAGGCATACAGAAGACCAGGTGGCCAAGCATGCACCAGAGCGTCTCTTGGGGTACCTCCGGGAGGAGGTATTAGAGCGAAAAAACTGTCGCACTTGGTGTTTGAGGGAGAAGCAAAAGATCGCAAGAAGGGTTCCCCACTGTGAATATGCTCGCTACTTGACAATTGAGAGACCACTCGTGGGGGTCAGAATGGTGCGACTGAGCTTGTCCGCTAGGATGTTGGACCGACCGGAATGCGTTGCTATGAGAAAGCGATTGGTGGAGATTGCCCATTCCCAAACTCTCATGGCCTCTCGACAAAGAGGGTAAGACCTTGTTCCCCCTTGCTTGTTGATGTACCAGACAACAGACATATTGTCCGATTGAATGCAATTGTTCCCAAGGGAAGAAAGTCCTGAAGTGCTAACGCTAAGAGCACTGCTCTCATCTCTAGAACATTGATATGCAGTAAGGTCTCTGAATCGTTCCACGTGCCTTGGACTGTCCGCCCAAAGTGCCCCCCACCCGGGCGGAGGCGTCCGTGGTCACCGTGGCGAGAGGAGAAGCACAAAATGGGCGACCCTGTGGAGATCCGGGAGTGGAGCCACCACAAGAGGGACAGCTTGCAAGCCTTGCTGATCGCTATGGGATGATGCATGGGGAGAGCAAGGTATGACCACTGTACTAAGAGCGTCCACTGTAGAATGCGCATTGAGCCTGGCAAGAGGAAGAAGTGCTATAGCCGAAGCCATGGACCCTAGAGCCCTCAGGACCAACTCCGCTGGAACAGAACTTGAATGGAGAATGGCCCGCACCTGGAGCTGCAGATTTAGAACTCTGTCCGCAGTGAGGAAGGCTCGTAAACTCCTTGTGTCTAGTCTGGCCCCTATGAAATCTAAGAGCTGTGTGGGCCAGGTTGGACTTTTGTATTTATTGTGATGCCCAGAAATGGAGCAAGATGGAGAAAGGAGTCTCGCCAAGAGAAGTAGATGCCTTGTTGGGGCGGTAAGGAGCCAGTCGTCCAGGTAGGAAAGACCTGCACCCCTGAAGCCTCAGGTGGGCCGCTACCACTGCTAGTACTTTGGTAAACACCCTGGGGCTGTGGTGAGACCAAAGGGAAGGACCCGAACTGGTAGTGACTGGCTCCCAGCCGGAAGCGGAGAAACCTCCTGGGCGCCTGTCCATCAGGATGTGGTAATGCAGCGTCCTTGAGATCTATCGAGCACATCCAGTGATTTTCTCCCAGAAGGGGAGAATAGATTGCAGAGTGACCATTGAATTTTTCTTTGGGGACTGCCAGATTCAAGAGAGAGAGGTCTAGGATTGGTCTTAGTTCCCCGTCTTTTTGGCACTAAAAAGAATCTGGAGTAGAACCCTGATCCGATCTGGTCTGGGGACCTTATGACCCCTTTTCTAGCAGCTTTAAAGCTTCTGCATTTCTTTGACTGGGTGGTGGGTCCGGGATTCTTTTCCTGGTGAAAGTGAATGGGATGGTGTAACCTCCATGATGGCACCCATCTGTCCTGTGATTGACTCCCAGGCTTTTAGGTGCTTAACGACAGACTGGCCGAGCAGCACAGGGGCAATCCTCAGGGCTGGGGAGGCTGAAGAGCCACGAAAAGGGCTGTCTCCAGAATTTCGGGCCTCTGGGCCCCTGGGACGGCGCTCTGATTTCCCCGCCTCTGCCTCTGGGGAATCTTCCTGCTGTTTGGGGGAAAAACTTAGATTTTCGAACCACATTTTCTCCTTGGCCTTGGGGTAAGGCCGGAAATAACGGGCCCCTCGGCAGATGTTCCCTCTTGCTCACACTAAGGGTGTCTTTCACCTTGGGTCCAAACAATGAGGACCCATCAAAGGGAGCCTGAGGAAGACTTGAAGGCCTCAAACACAAGCGAGCCAGGCTTGTTTACGTAGCCAGCCTGCCTGCGCTTACTTCCGCAAAAATGAGCCTCATGGACAGTTAGAATTTAAGGATAGCCAACTGAGAGCCAAGGACTGGGCTAGCTGCTCAGGTAGGTTCCCCGAGGGAATCTGACAACCCTTGACCAGATCCCCCTGAAGCCCGGTAAATGTGCCAAAAATTTAGAGACCTTAAGGTAAAGGGCTGAAGTCAGGGTGCTTCCCCTATCCATACTCCTAGACTCTTATTAGGAGGATGGATGGACTTGAAGCCTCTGCCAGCTGTTGTGTAGCAGATGCCACCACCATGGCATCTACAGGCCCTTTTGTAAGGAACCCTTCTGGGGAGCAGATAAAATTTGTTTAGAAGGGGCTGGTTCCTATCCGGATGTTCAGTGACAAACTAAATCCAGAAGCTGCCGGGGAGACACCCAGGAGGGGGAGGGCTGAGAAAGGCCTTGAGGAGCACTGATTTGTCCCGAGGGGTTTGGATATCCAGCCCGTTGTTTGAGGATCTCTAAGATGTCTGCAAAGAGAACATCCGGGGACTTAGGGACTCATCATCCATATCAGTGTCTGTAATAGACTGGAGTAGTTTCCTCTTGCAGATCTTTCCTTGGGGTTCCTGAAGACAATAAGAACCCTCAGGAGGAGGAACCACTGGGGTAACCTCAGGCCTGGCTGGGTGGACAGGGGAACTGCCAAAGACCCAGTCTCCACGAGGAAGGTGCTGGTAAAAGGGGATGGCAAGAGGATTTGGAAGCACTCCTCATGGCCTGAGCCGGACCCCAGAATCCTGGGAGTGTCCTCCGAGCCATGATGGTAGAGAAGTCCCAGCCCGACCAGAGGGGGGCTCGAGCATAGGTCCCAAACATCACCCGGTCCAGCAAGAAGTCCCGACCAAACTGGACCGAGGGGTTGGAGTAAGGCGAGGACTGAGATCTCCAGAAAAAAAAACCTGTTTAGGGCGGGGAAAAATGTCCTTGTGCAAAATTTTGGTAGAAGATGGTTGAGGTGAGAGGCAAATAGGTCCACTTCTGGCTTGCCCCATGTCGAAGTGAGTTGTCTGAAGGCCTTCGGATGTAACCTCCACTCGTGTGGATCTGTGAAATTCCTGCTTAGACTGTCCGCCAACACATTGTCTTTTCCTGGAACCAACTGGGATTGTAACTGGATGTTTAGGCTCAGTGATTTCTCCCAAAGCTGCATTGTCAGTCTGCAAAGGGGGTAAGAGTGGGTGCCCCCCTGCTTGTTTATGTACCACATCACAGTGGTGTTGTCTGTCCGTATCATTAAATGGCCTTGCTGGAGTTGGTGTTGAAAAGCCTCGATGGCATGCATTACTGCCAGCATTTCCTTTTGGTTTATATGCAGATGTGTTTCCTTTGGAGACCATTGTCCTTGTATACACCTGCCTTCCATGTGCGCCCCCCATCCAAGGTCTGAGGTGTCTGTAGTCATGGTCTGTGTTATCTGTGTTTTTTTGAATGACATACCTGTGTTTTCCTGGCTCACCGAGGCCCACCATAGGAATTCCTTTTGTAGGCATGGAATGAGTGGTATGATTGTCTCCAAGTTGTTGCTGTGTTGAGACCAAATGCTTTTTAGGTACCATTGAAGCTTTCTCATGTGTAGTTTTGCTAATGGAACCAGTAGAATGCAGGATGCCATGTAACCCAGGGCCTGTAGGAATCTCCTTGCAGTCATCTGGGTGAGTTTTGCTAAACCTTTGAAGTAATGAGTTAACTTCTCTTGCTTGTCTTCTGTCAGGTAAGCCATCTGAGAGGCTGTGTCTAGTTTGGCTCCTAAAAAGATTATTTGCTGGGATGGCTGCAGTCTTGACTTTTGGAAGTTGACTGTGTATCCCAGAGCTTGAAGTAATCGTATGACATAATCCAGGTTTTTTGTCAACATCAATTTGTCGTCCGCTTGTATGAGGCAGTCATCCAGGTACGGGTAAATTTGTATACCCTGGAGCCTGCAATGAGCAATTACTGAAGCCAGTCATTTTGTAAATACTCTGGGCGCAGTAGATAAGCCAAATGGCAATGCAGATAATTGATAATGCTCTGGCCCTGCAAGAAATCTGAAGTATCTTCTGCAGCTGTGTCTGATAGGGACATGCAGGTATGCCTCCTTGAGGTCCAGAGTAATCAGCCACGACTCCTTGCCCAGCATGGGAAGGAGTTGCTGTAGAGTCAGCATTTTGAACTTTGGTACTATGAGAAAGGTGTTTAATGCGGACAAGTCCAGTATTGGTCTCCATTGAGATTCTTTTCTTGGAACAAGGAACAGTCTGGAGTAAAACCCCTGGTCTTGTTCTTGTTGTGGAACTCTTTCTATTGCTTTCATTCGAGTCAGCAGAGTGATTTGCTTGACAGCCTCTGCCCTCTGATTTTGTGGTAGGTTTGGCATGCCTTGTTTTCTTGGTAAGGTATGAAAATGAAACCTGTACCCTCGGTCTATAATGTCCAAAATCCATTTGTCCTTTGTCAGTCTGTGCCAGTTTTCTGCAAACAGAGATAATTTCCCGCCCAAGGGAGCTTCTAGTTGTTCCCTGGTAGGCGGTAGTAGAGGAAAGTCATTGAGTTTGTGGTTGTTGGGCAGGTGAAACCCCTGCGTCACTTCTTTGGTTTCCTGGCTGCCATTGTCGTCCCCTGTAAGGGCCTCTGTATTGGCCTCTTCCTCGGCCACGTCTGTTCTTACCCCTTTGAAACTTTTCTGGATTAGGAAAGGACCAGTTTTTTGAAGGCCAATTCCTACTGAATCTGGGGGGTTGAACCTGGAGGAAATCTTTCACAGTCTGAACTGATTTTGCTTTTTCTTCGATGGTCTTTAACACATCCTTAGCATTTGCACCAAAAAGCTTGTTCTTTTCCAAAGGTGCATCCAGAAGTTTTGCTTTTACATGATCTGGTAGAGGTTGATCTTTTAACCAAGCATGTCTATGAATCACTGCCCCTGTCATAGCTGCCCTACATGAAGCTTCCAGTGCATCATATCCACACTGCAGGAAGTGATTGCTTACTTGCTGAGTGTTATGTACAGCTTCCTGCAAAGTCTTCCTGTCTAAAGGATCAGGAGAAGCTAATGTTTTTTGTAAATCTTCTAAGAGATAATCCTGATATTGTAACATATGAAAAAGGCAATTTAAAGCTCTCATAGATAAGGTAGTGGATGTGTAAACCTTTTGCCCCATCTCTAATGACCTTGCTTCCCTGTTGGATGGCAAAGGATTTTTTGAGGTGGAGGCTGAAACTCCTTTAGGCCCCTGTGAAATAGTTTCCAAATCAGCAGTATGGGCCCTGAATAAATGGGAATGAGTTTCTGGGACCCTGTAATACCTGTCTGGCTTGGCTGGAGCAGGAGGAAGAGAATCAGGGGTAGCACTAGAGTCAGAATACAAATCATCCAGAACATCAAGTACAGGAGGAATAGCTAAGGGCCTGTGCTGAGGCTTCTTAAGGAAAGTCCTCAGGCGTTTCCTAGAATCAGAATAATCCTGACCTTGCCACTTGAAATGTTCCCTCATGGTGTGCAGAACTTCCCCAAAAGAAATATCCTCAGGAGGGGAGGCCGAAGGGATGGAATCTTCTGCATCCGAGTCCTCATAGGTCTGGAAGAGCTCTTCCTGGCTATCAGAGTGGACAGAGCCCTCAGAATCTTCATCTGAAGGAGTAGGGTCAGAGGGTTCAACCCGGGGCCTTTTATCAGGAGGAGGCTGGGATGCACTCTCAGGATGGGCCTGTCAACCTCTAGTCATGGAAATTAAATCAGCAGCCATGGACATAATTTGTGTCTCCGGAGTCGGCTGAGGTAAGGATTTAGAAGTAATATGCTTTGTTTTGCTGGCTGCCTTAGCCCTAGTGTAGGCCTTAATAGACATGGCCATTGGAGGCCTGGCAGCTCCACGTGCAGGAGTGACCTTGTCTACAGCAATGGTCTCGGCCATTTCCTCGGTTTCGGTATCCGGAGGAAAATCTATAACTGGCGTCGGAGTAATGTCTGGAATCGGAGTCGTCGGTAATGCGGTGTCTTCGGTTCGGAGCGGAGAGACCGCCTCAGAAGGAACCGATCACCCGCGTAGGTTTTAAGTGTGGAGTCGGCAGTGGTGACACGTCGGCGGATGTCGGTCCCGCCCTTTTCACCTTTGGGAGCTTCATGGCGTCGGAAGATCCGACGGCATGGTGTGTGTGCGCCAAAATCTTCAGCTGAACCTCACCGGCGCCTGAGAGCAGCTTTGTTGAAGCTGCAGCACAGGCTACAGGCCGAGATCGTCATGGTCTGGGCCCAGGCAAGGGAGGCAGCAGAGTGGAAATCCTTATGAGGTATTTGTTTACCACAAGAAAGTACAATTGTTAACTTTTTCAGTAATTTCTGACATCGGGCTGAGGTAAGAAAAGGTCTCCCAACGGGTAATTCTAGCTTCTTTTGATGACTTCGCATCGTAGGAATTCGGTGGAGCCAATCGACCGCACTTTAACTGTTTCTGCTTTGGGCAACCGCTGGGCAAGAAAGACTGAAGAAATGGCGCTCGGCTACGCTTATGTACCCAGCCGCTTCTTGACGTAGGGAGAAAATGTTATCACGCATCGCCGGACCCAGACTTTGGAATCAAGGTCAATCGAGGGCTGCCTGAGGTGGACAACCTACTAATGTTATGACTGAAGTTGCATTCTTTGAAGGACATCCCCAAACAATACACACACACTTCATGTAAATCACTATTCAGGAGATTATAACTGCAAGAAGAACAGTGTTTAAAACCAGTAGCCCCTTTCTTTTCTGACATAACAGGAGACACACACATACACCCAAAGTAGAAGAAAGTGGAAGAGAGAGAGAGAAAGAGAGGAAAATACCAACAATGGTATTGGGAATACCACAAGGGTAAAAGGGTCACTACTCAACAATGGTGTACACAAAGAACACCTGTGGTATTGAGTAAGTAAACAGATAGATTAGCAAACTGACAGGAAAAAAAAAAAAAAAAAATCACAAATATTTATAAATTTTGAAAATATAACACTTAGCTGGACAGCTCGGTGAAACGCTGCTATATGGCTGCAAGACAAACAAGATCTGAGGTAACAGAGAAAGGCATTGTGGGTAGCAGCTTAGTTCGAGAGGTTTTGGTGCATGCTTATTATTATAGCGTCGCACTCGGGTTCCAAGGACTCAGGAACCGAACCCATCAGCTGGTTGATGGGAAGAAGATCTAATAAAATCCCGTCTCTCTCAAAAAGAGATACGTTTGACCCACCATAAGAGCTTGGAACTCATAACACAATATCCGCTAAAAGAATATTTTAGTGCCAAAAATTAACAAATACTTTGCTAACTGAGAAGGAACTACTCAAGTACCTCCTAGACACCATGTGATGTGTAGAACAAGAGGGAAGGGGTGGGTGGACTGATCAGGCAGATGATGAAGAATCCCATGGAATGAAAATTTTCTCCCACTGCAATCTGTTGTATCATAGCTGGATGAATTTCAGAGCATATCTTGGACAAAGAAATCTCTTGCCAAAGAGAGAAAGGAGATTTAGATGTTCTGGAAGGGTTAATCGACTGCCAGTGTGGGAGGGGACACAAGATCCATTAGACATTTCGCTCCTATTTGACTAACCTCTGATTTGGTGGAGAGGAAGGGTTCTACCTCTTGAGGGAACCTCCTACCACTGCTTTTTAAAACATTTGCTGACCAGCATTCTGTTTAGACTTATTAATTTTATTTCCCACAAACTGGACGAGGGACAAGCAAAACCCCTGGTACTTCTAAAGGAGGACCTAAAAATGTGAGAGCCGCCTCTGAATCAGCTTCTCCCTTGCATTGTATTGTTCTGATAACCCTGCAAACAGAGGGGTGCAAAAAGGTAAATCACTAATTAAAATAGAATTCAAAAATTTTATCTTGGACATTTTCTTGGGAAGATGGGAGAACCTGCCAGGCAAACAGTAAAAGTGGCAAACAGTAAAGTGGCAACAGCCCCAGAAGTATTTACAGAGTCATAAACACACCCTAAGCAAATGAGTAGTGATCTTGGAAAAAAATTGAAAAAAAAATCCAGGACTAAACAAAGCAGATTTTTCCATAATACAGAAAATGCTAAAAATATTCCACATGCTTTCACAACTAATCAGTATAAACTTTTACATGCGTAAGCTTGACAACCTTCAGACTTCTAAAAACTGAAGTCAAAGAAATGTAGATTTTGCCCCAAAAATGCTTAGCACCAGCAGGGAATTAACTTATGCGCTATAACTGCTGAGTCAGGAAAGGGGTTAGTGGAGACTAAGTTTCTACATTTAATCGGCTTTCTTAAAGGCAACTGGTTGACTGTCGAGGAAAAAACACAGGTTGTGAAAAACATCCTCCAATGCTGAGAGCACTGGTAGATGGGTTATTGTTCTAGGAATTCCTTTTGTAGCAATTCACCTGCATTTTTCCCAAGGGACTGGACAAACCTCAGTGCTGACCATAGATTAAAAGACTACGATTTACATTCTGGAAAAAATGTGACTCCCTCTAGACAGTTTCCAGATTGCACACACTGCTCAGCATCCGAATCAGAATACTTGAGGGGAAAAAAAAATACATCTATACCTTCACATTCCACTACAGATTCCAAGCCTTGAATATTCAGGGAATGAAGAACCCCTTCTCCTTTTACCAGAAACCATCTTATGAGAATGGTCAACAGCCTGCATAATAGCCTGAGCAAAGCTGAATAAATTATTCCTGTTCAGAGAAACTGACACAGACGTCAGATATTCCTGTATCTTTCTCACCAAAGAAATGAATGCTGAGACAGATAGTACTGCCAGCAACAGGTATCCCAGGGATGGGCAAAACATACTGGCTAAGCAAAGACCCATTCCTGTCTCTTCTCCCAGGAGAACATGGATGCTCCTTTGGCCACCAAGGAGACCCCAACAACTGCAGAGAAAGTGGCTACTCACCCCCCAATCCAAGTTGGTTGGATGAACAACACTAGATGGTTCTGAGGTAAAAGATGAGTAGCTGGTGGAACCAGCTATGACCAGAAAAGAGTCACCCAATTGTCATTGTAGGAAACTACCAGCCGGCTGTGACAGCTTTTGTGGTAGGATGAAGGTCCCAGGCTGAAATCAGTAGATTGTTCCACCATCAAGCTGAAGATGGTGCATTTTCCAGGGGAAATTTAGAAGCAGAATGTATGAAAATACTGCTACTGTTGATGGTCTTGATGCAGAGAAAGCATTCAACACACTAAACAGGGATTTTACAAGTAGAGCAAAGAAGCACATGAAGGATAACAAGCAAGAATTAAAGGGGAGGGTTCCTTTCTCGTAAGGTGTGTTTGAACAGAGGAACCAGACAGGGGTGTCCACTTTTCCTTTTCTATTGGCATTATATTTAGAGTAACTGCCAACAAAAATAAGGGACTCAGAAATTCAAGGATATAATTGACATGCTAATGAAGAAAAGTTGGCTTTATTTGCAGACAATTATTTTAACAGATAAATCCAGAAAAGGACATTGTAGTTTTGTGGAACATTTTGAGACAACTTCAAGTCTTTTCAGGACATAAAACTAAGATAAAAAAAGTTACCATAGCTTTCCATGTTTGTAGTCCATCTTGCCCTTCATTCTAACATATGGGTTCAGAGCCGATTCCTGGCTCCGACTTGGCCTATTACAAAGCTCAAAGTCTCTTAGTTGGCTCGTGGCTAGGTAGGTATCCCATAGTGCACTAGTACAATCCCCAGATCTTGTTTGCTGCTAAACTATAGATAGACAGAACTAAGGTTATCGGAAAGAACAACAAGAAGGAACGGTCTCCACCCTTCCAAGGTAAGACTAGCCTGTCCCCAGATCCTTCCATGGAGCGTTAAGGTGAGTACACAACTTCTTTATCTTCTGTAGTCCTATCTCACCTTCATTCTTACATATGGGACAGCGGCCTAGCACCTTATTCTTGGGTGGCTCACTTAAAAATACTCCTGAGTACCATGGAACCAAAGGAGGATTTACCCCTTGAGGTCAGGTCCAATTTTGCAATGAGTAATAAAGTTATGAGGGGCAGCCCAAGTTGCTGCTGCGCAAAAACTGTCAATTGGAGCTCTGAATTGGAAGGCAGGAGATGTAGAGTGGGATCGTGTAGAATGAGCCTTAACCTTGAACGGTAAGAGTTTTTCCATTGGATGATTAAATGAAGGAAATACAGCTCGAAATTCAGTTTGATAGAATCATTTTAAAGACTGGCAGACCTAGTCTAGAATCAGAAAAGGATACGAATAATTGGTCTGATTTTCTGAGTTCCTTAGTCCTGTGAAGGTAGAACCGTAATTCCCTGTGGGTCACAGCAGGTCAAAAATCATGAAGCCTGACTAGGGGTGGAATTGCAGCATCCATGCTGTCAAGCTGAGAGTGTGGAGGCAGGGGTGAAGGGAGCCTGACATGTGTGTCGTGAGGTCTGGCACTGGGTTCAGAGCCCATGGATCATCTAATAGATGATGCCCGCGAAAGGGGAACCAAATCTTGCAAGGCAAGTAAGGAGTGATGAGAATCATTTTGCTTCCCAATAGCTTTGCTTTCTGAATCACTTTGGATATGAGAGGAAAGGGAGGGAAAGCATAAAAGGAGTCCCGTGGAGCCAATTGTGAACAAGTGCATCTCTCGGTGGCTCCCACAGAGGGAGGATAAGGGAAAAGTAGCTGCTGCATTTAGGGATTAATCGGACTGGCGAAGAGATCTAAGCAAAACTGTCCCCATTTGCAGAAGATCTGTTCTGCTACTTCCTGATTTAGAGACCACTCGTGAGGCATCAAGATTGCCTTGCTGAGTTTACTGGCTATCGCATTGGTTGTCCCTAAGATGTTCGTTGCCACCTGAAAGCGTTGGGAAGAAAATGCCCACTCCCAAACACGAAGGGCCTCTCGACAAAGGGGGTAAGATCTGGTTCCTCCTTGTTTGTTGAGATACCATACCACTAACATGTCTGATTGGATTGCTACTGTCCATAGAGGAAGAAAGTCGTGAAGTGCTTGCAACGCTAGAAGCACTGCTCTCATCTCTAGAACATTGATATTCAGGTGAGCCTTGGGATCTTGCCATGTGCCTTGGACAGTCCTGCCTATATTATCTGTGAGGCATTCGTGGTCACAGTAGCAATGGGTTGGCAAGGAAGCAATGGAGTGCTTGATAGTTGGTCAGGTTGAATCCACCAACGAAGGTCCTTTTGTCAAGACTATGTTATGATGAAATGGTGAGGCAGAGGCAGTTGTTGAAAGGACCACCGGGACGATAGAAGCTATTGCAGAATTGCATATGTAATCTGGCTAGAGGGACTAACGTTATGGTGGAGGCCATGGTCCCTAAGAGTTTCAACACTGTCTTTGCCTTGACTTTCTGTAGAGGAAGACGACGGATAATTTGTTGTCTGAGGTTCTACACTCTTTCTGCAGGAAGATGAGCTAAAATGACGTTTGTGTCTATTTCTGTGCTTATAAAAGTCACAAATTGAGAGAGTGATAAGGCAGACTTTTCCCAATTTATTGTAATCCCCAACTGGGAACAAAGCTGGATCGTGGAATCTCTAGTTTGTAAGAGTACATGCCTGGTGGTGACGGTCAGCAGCCAGTCATCCAGGTACGGAAACACTTGGAATCCTAGATGCCTCAGGTGAGCTGTCACTACTGCTATACATTTGGTGAACACCCTGGGGGCTGTGGTGAGACCAAGGAGCAGAGCACGAAATTGGCAGTGACTAGCTCCCAGCCAGAAGTGTAAGTGGCTCCTCAATGCTCTGTCCATTTTTATATGGTACTATGCATCTTGGAGGTCTATGGAGCACACCCAATTGTCTTTCCCCTAACAGACGGGGTATAGACTGCAGAGTAACCATCCAGAACATTGGCCTTCTTTATGGATTTGTTTAGTTTGCTGCATTCCAATATGGGTCGCCAGTCTCCTGTATGTTTGGGCACTAAAAGAATCTGGAGTTAGTTCTGAATCCTATCTGGTCTGCGGGAAGGTTTGGATGACTCTTTGCAAGCAACTTTGCACTTCTACAGTTGCATGATCACTGTGATTCGGTGGAACATCTGGGATCTTCTTGAGAGTTTGGCGTGGAAGAGAAAAGGGTATGGAGTAACCTCTGGTGATTATTCTTTGTACCAATTTGTCTTGGGTAATGTTTAGCCAGGCTTTTTAGATGCAAAGATATGCAACCCTGACTGGCTCAGAAAAGCACAGCCAGGCCCCACATCAGCAGCGCTGATGGGGATGGCCACGAAATGAATCGTGGACACCCTGGTTTTGAGGACCCCCCTGCCTCTAGGGCAACGTCTACCATTAGCTCCTCCTCCTCTGCCTCTGAAGGAGGAGTCACCTGTGCATCCGGGAAAAATTTCTGGGACTTCTTTAATCACATCATACCACCTCTTTGACCCTTAGGATATGGTCTAGAGGGGACAGCTAAACGTACTCCAATGGAAACTAGAGTTTTCCCTTCTTGTTCGCACCTGGTGAGTGTATATTTTACCTTAGGTCCAAACAATGAAGAACCGTCAAAAGGGGCGTTGGTAAAGGTAGACTTGAACGGCTCCGCAAAATTACATAAGTGCATCCAGGAGTGTCACA
Organism: Protopterus annectens; assembly: GCF_019279795.1. Lineage (NCBI taxonomy): Eukaryota > Metazoa > Chordata > Ceratodontiformes > Protopteridae > Protopterus > Protopterus annectens. The sequence continues at coordinate 833,949,568 of NC_056728.1, read as the reverse complement.
TAAAGGAAACTCAAGAACCTGCTACCTTGCTCACTTTGTCGGGTGCATAAGGGATCAGCCTCATGGAGGAGTTCACAATGGAATTTAAGGTGTACAGCTGAGCAGACACCTTCTCAGGGACTCCTTGAGTAGATGTACCTTGAAGAGGATCTCCTAACTCCTTGAGGAGATCTCTTTGAAGCCTCATAAATTGTGTTAGATAGTTCAGCGATGTGAGTGTAAAAGCCGCTGAAGAAAAGATCGTTCGAGACTCCTTATTTGGTGGATGGACAGATGAAGAAGTCTCCGCTAGCTCCTTCTTAGTGGCCCCTGCCACCACCATAGCATCTACAGGCACGCCTTTGAACATAAAAATCTTTCTCTTTAGGGGCAGACAGAAATTTATTGGGTCTTCTGGTAACTGACTAGTATCAGTTTTTAGGATATATCTGAAAGTCTGGTTTAAACCAAGCTGTTTGTCTGCACTACGCAACATTGATTACAGCGTCGGAGTTAGTAGGATTTTTGCTACGCTGTGTCTTTTAGGGTTCAAATGCTAACTCTAGTAGCGATATTACTGTACCAGTGCTTACAAGCCTAGAATCTATTTTGTCCGTTTTGGATATGTACTGGATAAGTATTATATTCCCAGAAAAAGTTTACTGTATATGTTGCAAGTCTGCCTTTATGTGATAGGTCTTTATTATATAGCGGGACCCTAGTTTAGCGTTTCCACGCTTCTTTGTTGGAGTAGACTAAACAATACTTTATATAAGAGCCTCTTCTATGTGTTTTACGCGACACGACAGCCATTCCAATATTTCTATGCTGAACTAGACTAAATAATAGTTAAGTACATATGTGCCTCTTTCAGTGGGTGTTTTACTGTACATTTCCTAGTTATTTCGAGTGTGTGTGAACCCGCTAACCATTTGGCTACTTAACTGCCTCATTACAGATCATTTTTGTAAGGGCTGTGGCTCACGCTCTAGTTTTTGCGCCTTTTGTGGCTTGTTATTCGCTGTACCCTGAAGATGTCTACACTGCGATTTATCATTTGACTTATTCTACATTTATTTTATTCTGTGTATATAATTGTTCACTTTACAAAGCTTTTAGCATTGTTGTAGCATGTAAATCATGTGTAAAACAGAAATGTGTTATCAAGCAAGGTAATTCACATTTATTTATAGCTTATTAAAGTCTCCTTATCCTCTCTTCTCTCTCCTCACCATCTCACTCTCTTTCCTAGATTTATACTACCCTTCTCTCGGGACCCAACCATACCAGAGAAAAGAAGCTCTGCCCTACATGAGGACCTGAACTGTGCCCACTTTATCCCAATACAGGATTTCTTGTCGGGGAACAACTGATATTAAACTAAAAGACTGCCTAAGTAGGTTTATGATATATTTGGTCCCTGAATTACTTAACCTCTGTACCTAGCCTACCTACCTGCCCAGGACTACCAGCAGCCAGCAACAGTCCCCTATATCTTGCTTACCGGACCCCATTCCTATTCTGTTAATACCATCATTAGACTTCCTACCTTTCCTCCTTTGAGTTCTACTGAATTTCTTACTACTATTCCTATCTCTATCTTACTTTTCCCAGTTCTTACCTGCTTCTACAACTCTGCCTTCTACGAGGCCCTTTACTCTCCTCTGAACCTCTGCCCAACTTACTGTTTTTAGCCCCCTACTTGGATCTGTACCTTCCTACTATAACCCTGTCTATAACATACCCTAAATCTTCTTATATTCATACTACCAATTTTAACTTACCTGCAGTTTTTATACCTGCCTGATTGTTTCCTCTCTGCAATTCCCTACTCCTTTGGCTCTGCCCGCTCCCCTCCCTGCCCCCAAATTCCACCCGCCCCTAGGACCTCTACATTTATCCCCACAAGACCACACCCACCACATCCCCTACCCAATCAGGATAGAGTCTTCTCTTCACCCAATACATAGCTGACTCCCCCCATATTTCACTTGTCCCTCTCCACACATAGACCTATTTTATTCAATCCCCACTCACCTCATCATGTTCTACACTCACCTTCCTCTCCTACTACTGACTCTTTTAACTATTCTTACCTCCACCTACCTCATAACCTACTATGAGCAACCTTTATATTCAACCTTGTGTACTCCACACAAACATACCTTAGCTACCCCCACAACCATACTTACAAACCTCAGCTGTCCCATATACAGCAACTCTTATCTTGAACCTAAATATCATAGGCTCTCACACATCAAATACCTTATTCTTCAAGTCACAAAACATTGGTACTGCATTAAACCCCCTCCACTAACTAACCTTTATCATGGTTTATCATTAATTTATGGGGACATCCACCCCAACCCAGGCCCTAACACAGACATACCACCCCATAATTCCCAAACATGGAATCACATGTCTGCACCACAAACTAAACATCCCAAATCACTTACAATAGCTCATCTAAATATCCAAAGCATATGTAATAAACTTCCTGCTCTGCATGCCCTACTCGAAGTCCAGCAGTATGACATTCTCTGTCTTACTGAAACCTGGCTCAAACCCACAATAAAAGATAACGAAATTATCCCCCCTGGCTATAATATCCTAAGACAAGACTGTCTTAATAAAAAAGGGGGAGGAGTAGCTATACTTTTCAAAACAGGACTGGAAATAAGCAAATCAACCCTTACCCCACCACAAGACCCAAATGTTGAACTAATTATTTCCAAACTCTCCTTAAACGCTCACAAAACTATTAATATCATCTGCACATATCTTCCCCCAGGCAACAATCCCCCCATATTGGAAGACCTACTAAGCTGGTTTTCAATAAATCTCCTTCAAGAAACAATACTGCTAGGCGACGTTAATATTGACTGGAACTTATGCAAACAAGCATCCTTCAAACATTATAAACTTACATGGATTTCAGCAAATCATTAACTCCACAACTAGAACAAATAAAATCAATAACAAAGAATCCATACTCGACTGGATCTTAACCAATAATACCCAACAAAAGTATACAACAGGTACCCTCCCTGACGATCTTAGTGACCACTCTCTTACATACATCATTAGGCACAAAACTCATCTAACAACACCCCCCCAACTCGCTTATCTCGCAACAAAAAAAACTTTAACCTTCAACAGTTTCAAAATGAACTCAGCCTAATCAACTGGTCATCTCTAAAAACTCTCCCTATAGATGAAGCTGTTAACCACTTTAATGATACCTTTCTTACTATTCTCAATCACCATGCCCCCACCCGTTCTATACGAATGAAATCTACAACCGCTCCATGGCTTTCAACCAATACCAAACAACTTATCCTTAGTAGGAATAAAACCTGGACCAAATGGCGAACCACCAAAGACTCTTTTGATCACATTACCTTCAAACAAAAAAGGAACTTGACTAAGCTTGCTATCATAGAAGATAAAAAGAACTATTATACCCATCTACAGCAATCATCCCACCACCAACCACAAAAATTTTGGAAATCAATTAACTCACTACTATCCCTGGCAAAGTCAAAACTCCAAACCCACTCGGCTCCTGCCCCGACTCCCCACTACAAACAGCTAATGCATTCAATAACTTCTTTACATCTACCATACTTAAACTAGCCAACCAACAAAGCCCCGACCCCTCATTACTAGGGAACACTAGCTGCACTCCACCTCCATTTCTGCTTAAACCCATACCCACCTCCTATATTCTACACTTACTTCAGAAACTCAAACCCTCAACCCCCTCAGCTGACAAATTGCCAGCTGAATATCTCCAGCTAGGTGCTAAAGCTATTGCCTACCCCATCTCAATTCTAATCAACAGAACCATAAAAGAAAGTACTATACCCTCACTCTGGAAAATCTCCCACATCATCCCTCTCTTCAAAGGGGGTGACGCATATGAATACTCAAACTACGGCCCTATAGCACTGCTATCTCCTATTGCTAAAATAATGGAAAAATGCATCCACAAGCAGCTTTAAATCACCTCCTATCTAATAATCTCCTAGCTACTTGCCAACATGGCTTTCGTCCCTACCACAGCACAACCACAGCCTTATTATCCTTCATAGACTCTATTAATATAAACCGTAATAACAATCTTCTTTCATCGGCATTCTTTGTTGACCTGTCAAAAGCCTTTGACATGGTGAACCACCAACTCCTCCTTCACTGCCTAAAATCTCTATCTCTCAATGATCTGGCTCTGAATTGGTTCACTTCCTATCTCCAGAATCGGAAACAAGCTGTTTTATGGAACCACAATCTTTCTGAACTTCTCTCCACCACTTTAGGAGTACCCCAGGGGTCTATCCTAGGTCCACTTTTATTTTCCATCTTTATTAATGACCTGAATCTTGCCACCCCTTTAACTACTTGTATTCAGTACGCCGATGACACCACCATCATCTGCTCTGCCACAACACAAGCTGACCTCCACTCACTTACTCAAAAAACTTTTACCACCATCGAACAATGGTTCTCCAATCACTGCCTTCTCTTAAACCCTAAAAAAAACTAAACTGCTCCTCTTTTCTCCTACACACCTGTCTCCCACTATTAGTTTCACACTCACTTCTAACAATGGCACACTTATCTCTCCGACCTAACAACCAAACTTTTAGGAGTTACTATTGACAACTTACTTAAATTCGATGTACATATTAACTCTATCATAAAAGCAACTAATAGAAAATTAGGTTCTCTCTACAGAATCAAATCTTTCTTAACACCTGAAGCAAGAACTACCATAGCCAGAACATATCTTCTCTCTACCCTACTATATGCATCCCGATTTATACTAATCTTTCTAAACACAACATCAATAGGCTTTACAATAGCCTACTGCAACATTGCCAAATTTGCCACTGCCTCTCCATATAAAACACATCACTGCCTGAACCTCCATAACCTAGGGTGGCTTGAGTTACCTCACCTAATTCAATACTACCAACTTTCAATTGCCCATAAAGCCCTTCACCACCCTGAAAACATTCCTATGCTCTCTACCCTGATAAAACCCTATAATAACCTAAAAACCCTAAGATCCTCCAATAAATTACTGATCCAAACTTTTCGAGCAAAGAACACAGCAGGCGACTCTATATTTTCCAACTCTGTTGGTAAAGTTTGGAATCAACTTCCTCCTGACCTTACAGCCCAAACTTCTATCACACTATTTAAAACCCAACTAAAACATTTTCTAACCAATCACTGGCTTTGCTCATGCAATTTCCCTACCTAAGCACATACCTCCTACAGTCTCCTACACCCTCTGCATCATCTACCATATCTATTTCTAAATTGCTTTTAATTTCTACAAATAAAATTGTCTCTATGAAATACAAAATATTTATTTTCTTACTCTTCTTTTAACCTTCAATCCACATTATTACCTTTGTCTTTATTCTATATTCATTTACTGAAAAATTTTACAGTTCAAGCATTTTCTTACTGCAAAACTTGACTAAATGCCTTTTTTTGATGTGTGTCACATTCACTATATATGATGTATGTTAAATTCCCTATCTATTTTCTAATGCCTGTATTAATTGTAATTTATACTGTCTATGAACCTTGAATGTATGTTTATTGTTTTACATTAGATAGTGGAGCTTTTCTCCTCGGGCCTCCACTGAAAATGGACATGTATCCAGTTGGACTAGCCGGTTAACAAATGTAAAATAAAAATAAAATAAAATAAATAAATAAATAAATAAACTGGCTCCATGACATCAGGAGTCTCCCACACCTTCCGACTAACCAGGTCTAAAAGTTCATCAAAAGGTGGAGACACCCAGGAGGCTGAAGGTTGAGACCCGAAAGCCTTCAGTTACAGACTCTTCATCAGAAGGGGTGACAGTGGGCCAGCAACCACTCTGCTAAAGAATCTCTAACATGTCTAAAAAGGAGACAGAGGACGACTTGGGGGAACCCTTCTGACTTCTCGAGGTCAGTGTCTGAAGTGAAGGACTCATTCGGGGAGTCTACGTGCTTCCTCTTGCATGTCCTCTTCCAAGGGGGCTCCACAGAAGGGTACTCTGGGGAGGTCTTGGAAGACTGGGGGCCACCTAATGGGGGCTCCTGAGGCTGCAGGTCTCTGCTGTCAAGAGAGAGTAGGTGCTGAGACCGAGGTCGGTGCTTAAGGGGGAAGAGTGTCAGTACCCTTGCGTGGAGTTGATGACCAAGACAACACAATCATCATCTCGAAAACAGATCTCTCTGGCTCCGAAGACAGCCCCGGTTCTGAGGAAATGGAGGTAGTCATTGCCTCCAAACTGACCTGCCCTGAGATGGATGTAGGGTCCGAGCTCACCCTAGCCGGCACACCGAGAGGGAGACTCGGAACAGAGGAGGTTCATGTCCAAGTGTCCCTGTCAGGGCCGACCGGGGAGCTTTGGCTCCTAGACACCACTGACGGCACTGAAGGTGTTGGAGTGGAACTCAGCTCTGAGACAGCCACAAGCGGAGCTGGAACCGAGGGTTCCAGAACAGATGGCACTGAAAACTCAGCTCCAAAGGCCAGACAGAGCTCGAAGGAAGAACCACAACAGGGAGGATAGACTTGGGTGGCTCCAGAACTGGCTGGGTCAGAGCCAACAACAATTTGGGCAAGGCAGATGACTTCAGGAGTCTAAGCACTAGTCTCTCCACATCTTCCTCTGACAGGCTCTTGGAGGATCTGGAAGACAAGGTAGGCGATCTGGATCTCTGTAAAATTGGAGATCTTAAGGCTGGGGAGACCAGCAAGGGATCTTTGGAGCAGCTCCGATGTAATTTTTCAGTAAGTCAGCTCCGAAAGGCTTGGGGCCAACACTGATGTGCCAACATCCACAACTTCGACCGGCTCTGCGGACAGTGGAGCAGAGGAGGCAAAAGTCTTATCAAGTTAAGATTGTTTCTGAGGAGGTTCCGATACACTAGTCGGCACCGGAGAATGCCTCTTGGCCGACTTAACCTTCTCTTTTTTTGAAGAATGTGATCTGGATGATGAAGAACTTGCTAATTTTTCCTTGAAGGAAGGCTTGAGGAGACCTTTCAAAATTAACTTGTTCTTCCGCTCCTGGAGAACTCTGGAGCTAAAGGAATGCCAGAATAAACAAGTTTCCTGCATATGAATGGCTCCGAGACAATATACACAATTACTATGGCTATCCATAATTGACATCTCCTGGGAGCACTTTATACATTTTTTGAAACCCGAAGGTTTGTGGTCTTTGGACTCTTTAGACATGTTGGAAAGCTATGTAATAAAGCAGTATGCAACAAACACAACAAGGACTAGGTCCTCTAACTTAAATCGGCCTAGCCATTACAAGCACATGCACAAAAAAGAGATAGAGTACAGAAGACTTTGTCCGCTACCTTAAATGTGTCTAGCCCTGAGGAAAATATGGAAATCGGAGAGGACTAGATCCTCCAACTTAAACAGACCTAGCTACATAGGTTAAGTTGTAGAAAAAGGCCAGAAACTAATAGCAGTCAAGGAAACAAGCAAACACTGCATGCAAGCTTAACTTTTGTAAAGTTAAGAAGAAGAAAAAGGCCCTAAAAGCGGACTCGCAGAGAAAACTCTGTAACAAGACTAGCAAAACACTGCACACAATAGATATACACAATAAGGCTAGAATACAAGGTCCTAAAAAGCCACGGACCTAAGAAATATCAATACTAATAAGAAGGTAGCAGAGAGGATACCAAGGGAGAACAAGGGCCAACGGCCAACCAGTTCTCAAACCAACTAATTTAATGAGTAAAACCACTTCTAAACTATTCTAAACACTACTAACACTAATAAGCACTATCTATTAATAAGATAACTAGCTACAGAAACAGTAAAGTGATACGAAAAAAAAGTTGAAACTTAGCCACGGTCAAGCAAGAAGCACTTTTAAACTCGTAGACGTGGCAAACGACATCTGGGGATTGTACTAGTGCACTATGAGATACCTACCTAGCCACGAGCCAACTAAAAGAGACTTTGAGCTTTGTAATAAGCAGAGTCGGAGCCGAGTCAGACTGGAACGGTGGGCGAGAGTCAAAGGTTTGTTAAGCTGACAAGCTGTGCCCTGGACAAGACAGACCCAATTTAGCATAAGTTTCTACTGCAGCAGTGGGAATGATAAACATTTATTTTTTCATTTAAGCAACATTACAAATGAATGCAAACTGCACACTGATATCAAGACTGAAAGCATACCTGTTAAAGAAGCTTCCCCACTTTCATCTCTAGGGCGTTTGTGCTTGTGGCTATGAACTGTTGAAATGAAAATTTCAAAATAAAATGTATTTTCCTGAATAATGCCTTTTCTTTTAAACATCATCATTACCTAACTTCCTTTATTTGTGAATTGCACAATCAAATCAGTTTTCCAATATCATCGCACAAATCAACTTTACTTTCTATTTGCTTTAAAACTATTCTCTATATTATCTTGTGCATACAACTTCAATGTAAAGCCCTAACTTAACAGGACATGCTGAAGAAAGTACAATACCACACAGTCATCACCAATGTGTGATATATGGTTAAGGTAGCAAAAAAAAGAAGAAATTATGTACTCACCAAAACATTCCATGTGAGTTGTTCATCTCGCCTTCATTCTTACAGATGGGTTCGAAGCCGATACTCGGCTCCAAGTCAGCCTACTACAAAGCTCGAGGTCTTCAGACAGCTCGAGGCCAAGTCCCTATCCCATGACGCACCTTGAGTTACCTCAGATCTTGTTTGCTGCGTATAATAATACCATGTGGCATTCTATCACTCTTTAGTAGAAAACACATAGAAAGACTGAGAAACCAGAACAGTACTAGCATCTCAGTCCTCAAAAAAACCTTGGAGGGGGTTGGTGGGTGGGAAGTAAGAATGAAGGCAAGATGAATAACTCAAATGGAACTTTATGGTGAGTACATAACTTCTTTATGTGAAGTTGTTCTATCTCGCCGTTCATTCTTACAGATGGGTAGCATCCCAAGCACCATCTTTCTCGGGTGGCTCACGGGAGTATGTTTTTTAGGACAGTAGACCAAAAAAGGCCCTGTCCCTGGAGGCCTTGTCAACATTATAATGAGTGATGAAGGTATGAGGTCTTGACCAAGTAGCTGCTGCACAAATGTTGTCTATAGGAAGCCTAGCAAAAAAAGCAGAAGATATGGACACTGCTCTGGTAGAATGAGCTTTAATTTTGTGTTTTATCAATATATTAGCAGCTGAATAAGTAAATGTGATACAAACAGATAACAATCTAGGTAGTGTTGTTTTTGCCACTGCCATACCTTTTCTGGAATCTGAAAAGGAAACGAGAAGTTGTTCTGATTTTCAGAACTCTTTTGTTCTATCCAGGTAATATCTGAGCTGTCTATGAACATCAAGCTTGTGCAGCATATACTCTAAGTTGCTGGTGTGTTTGGGAAAGAACACTGGTAAATCTATGATCTGGTTAAGGTTAGCCTCAGTACAAACTTTGAGCAAAAAAAAGAAATTATGCCTTACTATAACCGGAGCCGTGTTGGATTTATACCAAGCTTGCATGCACCAAAAACTCTCAAGCTAAGCAGCTACCCACAATGCCTTTTGCTCAGTTACATCAGATCGAGTTTGCATGCAACATATAGAGAAATATTAAGTCAGAGGCCATCTCTGAGCAGAAATCCTAATACACCACAAAGACCTAGAAGATCCGTCAGGAACCTTAGGAGGGGGTCGGTGGGAGGGTGTGATGACTGGAAGAAGATTGACAACTCAGATGGAACATTATGGTAAGACATAACTTCTTTATCTGAAGTTGTTAATCATCTTCCTATTCATCACTGATGGGACCGAGTCCCCAGCTACCTGGAGAACCTGACTGGCCATTATAGAAGAACAATCCTGAGAACCATTGAACCAAAGGCCGCTCTTCCCCTGGAGATCAGATCCAATTTGTAATGTTTAATAAAAATGTGGGGCTTAGTCCAAATGACAGCTGCACAAATATCATCCATGGCGGCCCTAGAGTGGAAGGCAAGAGATGCTGCAATAGCCCTAGTTGAATGAGCTTTGATTTGGCCAGGCTTAGATCCCTTCGTAATGAGAAGGCAATGCAATCCCTGAGCCTTTTAGATAAAGTAACCTTTGATACTGCATCTCCCATTCTAGGGCCCGCAAAGGAAACAAAAAGCTGGTCTGACTTACAAAATGATTTAGTTCTGTCCAGATAAAAGTGCAATTGTCTATAAACATCCAGGGAATGAAGACAGTATTCTCCCTTGTTAGAGTAATTTGGGAGAAACACGGAGTTCGATGGACTGGTTAATCAAAAAGTCAGAAACCACTTTGGGGAGAAATGATGAGTTAGTTCAAAGTCATACACTGTCCTTATGAAAGATCAGATAAGTGCTGATGAGTTAGTTCGAAGTCATACACTGTCCTTATGAAAGATCAGATAAGGGCTCTTGATACATAATGCTTGTAATTCAGAAATTTGTCTTGCTGAAGTTATAGTCACCAGGAATAAGAATTTCCATGATAAGAGTTTTAGATCACAGGTAGCAGCCGGCTCAAACGGTGGCAGAGAGAGAGAGCCTGCAGAACCCAGGACAAATTCCATGCCTCCACCAGCTGTCTGATGGGAGGCCTGCTGTGAAAAATACCCTTGAGGAAGGTCTTGCAAATACGAGAGGAGATAAGTGGTACTCCTTCAGACCAGTTATGGAAGTTGGAAATAGCTGCTAGATGGACTCGAATGGTAGAAGCCGAAGCCCCTTTGTCGAACAGCTCAGCCAAATAATGAAGACTAGTGGCTACAGGGGCTGAGTACTGGTCTAGCTCATGATTACGTGACCAAATAGACAATCTTTTCCATTTATCCCTGTGAAGTTTTCTGGTGGATGGTTTATGAGAAGCCAAAATAATATCCCAGACAGGGGAAGAAAGGGTTTCCTGCCTGGCAACTAATGGAAGTGAAGAAATCAAGCTGTCAGATTAAGGGTGGACAGATTCGGGGGAGTCAGCCTTTGTGGGTGAGACATTAGATCCTGTCGAGTGTCTAGGATACAGGAGATTGTAACAGATGAGGTTGAAGGAAGGGGAACCATACTTGATGAGGCCAGAAAGGAGTGATGAGGATCACTTTGCTTCTCAACCAAATGGCCTTCAGTAGAACAAGTGGAATCAGAGGACTCGGAGGGTAAGCATAAAGAAGACCCATGGGCCAATCGTGGGCTAGAGCATTTCTCAGTGACTCCCTGAAAGGGGGAAAGAGGGCAAAGGAGCTGCTGCTTTTTGTATTTGAAGGGGAGGAGAAAAGGTAGCAGCATGGCTGGCCCCAACAGCTGAAAATTTCAGTCACCACACTTAGGTTGAGAGACCACTCATGAGGATGAAGAATGCATCTGCTCAGTCTGTCTGCAATGACGATGGAGCTCCCCAGAATATGCGTTGCGATCAGGAAGCGGTTGGAAGCTATCACCCACTGCCAGATTCTCATGGCTTTGCAACAAAGAGGGTAAGAGTCTTGCGCCCTCCCTGTTTGTTTATGTACCAGACCACGGACATGTTGTCCGACGGGACAGCAATCGTTCCGGATGGAAGAAGAAGATGAAAATCTTGCAATGCCAACAGCACCGCTCTTAACTCCAGGGCATTGATATGCAAACTGACCTCTACATCGGACAACGTGCCTTGGACTGACTTTCCCAGGAAGTGCCCCCCCCCCCATCAGGGAAGCATCCGTGGTCACTGTGGCACTGGGCTGTGGAACCTGGAAGGGATGACACCAAAAATTTTCATCTGTACTCATCCACCAGAGGAGATCTTATTTGCAAATGTTGGTGATGAGGATCTTTGAGCTCAGTGGGTGGAGATTGGGTATCCACTAGTCCTGAAGGAGCCATTGTAGTAATCTCATATGTGTAGTATGGCTAAGGGAACTATGGGTACGGCTACAGCCATAGATCCCAAGGCTTGAAGAATCTCCCCTGCAGACACCTTGCTTTGAGAGAGTATCACCTGAACTTGTGCCCCGAGTCTCTGAAGCCTGTGGAGAGGAAGTGAGATTAGGCTTGACTGCATGTTGAATACTGTCCCTATGAATTCCAGTTGTTGTAATGGTGGAAGGTTTGATTTCTCCCAGTGTATGGTGATGCCTAATGCCTCCACTAGAGCCAATGTGTAGCAAAGGGCCCTGACCAGAAGACGCTTGGTAGGGGCACAGAGGAGCCAATTGTCTAGATATAAAAACACCTGAAACCCTGAAGTCTCAGACGAGCTGTTACCACTGCAAGACATTTCGTGAACACTCTGGGAGCCACTGAGAGACCAAAAGGCAGGGTTCTGAATTGATAGTGATTGGCTCCCAACCGGAAGCGAAGGAGGCTCCTGCAGCACTTGTCCATCTTGATATGGTAATATGCATCACGAAGATCTAAAGAGCACATCCACACACCCTCCCGCAGAAAGCGGAGGATGGATTGAATCGTGACCATGCGGAAATTGGTCTGAACTATTGATTTGTTTACTTGACTGAGATCCAGAATGGGCCTCCTGCCCCCTGTTTTCTTTGGCAGCAAAAAGAATCTTGAGTAGAACCTGATCCGCACAGATCTGAGGGGACCTGCTGGATGGCAAGTTTTTGAAGTAGCTTTCGTATTTTGGAAGCTGCCTCCTCCCTTTGACTGGGTGGAACATTGAGAAGGGATTTCGGAGGTCTTGGATAGGATAGCAGTGGAATAAGGTAGCCTCTGGTAATGATTCTCTGCAGCCACTGATCATTCGTAATGGACAGCCAGGTAGCTTGGTGCAGAGAGAAACCCGCCCCGACTGCTTCCAGAGGAAAGCAACCGGGCAGCACCTCAGGAGCGCTGATATGGTCTACCTGAGAAGGAATATCTGTAGCCCTGGTTCCGGGGACCCCCTCTGCCCCAAAAGGGACGTCTTCCATTACTGGAACCCCCTCAGCTCTGGAGGAGTCCTCACCACGTGCATCTCAGAAAGGACTTTGAGACTTCTTGTGCCACACCTTTCTGCTCCTCTGATTCCTGGAGAAGGAACTCTGAGGGGTAGAAAAGCATAGGCCAACGGCAGACAAGGTCTTGCCATCTTGCTCGCACCTGGCTAGTGTATCCTTGACCTTAGCACCGAACAGAGCCAAAGGCTCGATAGGGACTTTTAGAAAGGAAGACTTGGAGGACGCGAGGTCACAGATGCGCATCCAGGCGTGATGTTTCATGACTATGCCTGCACCCGCAGCTCTATCTGCTCCTTCGGTTGCATGTGACAGCAACCTCATGGATGAATTAAATATGGATTCTAGGGTGGCAAGCTGGGAAGCAATTTATCTCAAGCTCCATCTGATACTTAACCCATGAGGGTTCCAGAGAGTTCAGAGATAAGATCTTTCTGGAGACTCGTAAAATGTACCAGAAAGTTCAGAGACCTAACCGCGAAGGTTGCTGACACAAAGACTCGCTTCCCTAACCTGTTCACTGCCTGGGACTCTCTGCTGGGAGGGTGAACAGCAGGACTCTCTTCTGCAAGGTCCTTTTTCGTGGCATCCACCACCAACATAGCGTCCACTGGCAAGCCTCTGGACCAATGGGGTTGATCCTCTGGAGGGGACAGCATTTTGTCTGATCTCCTGTGGATGGCCTCAACGGAGTCAGGGTTCTTCCAAGCCCATTACACGATGAGTTTAACCAACTCATCGGCAGAGTGGATGGGGGTGGGGGGGGTCACCCAAGAAGTAGAGGGTGTAGAGAAATATCTGTGGGTAGAGATGAAGCAGTATAGAACAAGAACAAGTTGTAAAAGGAGAAAAAACTTTTCAAACCAGTAAATATATCTGAAAAAAGCACTTAGCTGGAGAGCTCACTGAAACGTTGCTATATGGCTGCGCGGCAAATGAGATCTGAGGAAACTGAGCAAAGAGCATTGTGGGTAGCAGCTTAGCTTGAGAGTTTTTGGTGCACACAACCTTGGTATAAGGCCGACTTGGTTCCGAGGGCTCGGAACCGAACCCATCAGTGATGCACAGGAAGAAGATTAAAACTTCAAATTAAAGGATTTGTTCACGGGGATACTCTGTTAGCATGAAAATTCAAACGAGTAGGCTTTATGGACAAGGCCTGTAGCCCTGACACTCTACGGGCAGAAGTGATGGCTACCAAAAATATAGTCTTCCATGCCAAGTATTTCAAATCACATGAGGACGCTGGTTGGAAAGGTGGGGGAATATGTGAGAGCATAAAATTTAGGTTCCAAGGGGTAGGCTATAAGGGGATCTCACAAGTGGTCTGAGATGAAAGATCCCTTTGAGGAAGGCTTTGGATAGCTTGTGAGACATTATGTTTAAACGTTCAAAGTCAAAGTGAAAATTAGAGATAGGGCAAGTTGTACCCGAACTGTTGCTGCTGCAGCTCCTTTATTGAAAAGCATAGTCAAAAACTCTAATATGAAGGAAATAGGGGATTGGTAGGGATCAATGTCATTTTGAGAAGCCCATATAGAAAATCTTCTCCATTTGCTAAGGTATAGCTTCCTCGTAGAGGACTTATGAGAAGATATCAATATATGCTGCATTTCATTTGAGAGGTTATGGAACCTGGATGTATTGGGAATTGGAGCAGCCAAGCTGTCAATTTCAGGGACAGAAGAGAGGTATGAAGAGCCCCCGAAGAATGCGTCAGAAGATCCGGAACTCGGTTGGGAATTCAACGCTCTTCCAAGACATATAGTCGAAGGATGGGGAACCTGATCTGACGAGGCCACTGAGGGTCTATTAGAATGATGGTCCTTTCCAGGGCTTTTGCTTTCTGCAATAGTTTGGGTATCAACAGAATTGTTGGAAATGCAGAGAGGAGACCCGGAGGCCAAACGTGTATGAGTGCATCCTTTGGGGCTACCCCCGGAGGGGGGGAATGAGGGCAAAGTGGCTTCTGCATTTTCTGTTCATGTGGTTGGCAAAAAGGTAGCAGCAAGGCTGGCCCCACCTGCAGAAAATTCTCTCCGCTATTTCTTTCTTGACCACTCGAGAGGCAACAAAATTGCCCTGCTCAGTTTGACTGCTATCAGATTAGATTTCCCTTGGATGTACGTTACTATCAGAAAGCGCTGGATGGATGTAGCCCACTGCCATACTCTTAGGGCCAAGCGACAAAGGAGATAGGACCTGGATGTTCATCGTGTTTCACTGTTGCAGTCATGACTGTAGGGTTCTCCCCTGCCGGCAGGCAGCCCTCGGTCGGCCAGAATCCCAAAGTCTGAGTCCGGCGTCGGCTGTTCAACCCTGCTCCCTGACATCAGAGCGCCAGGAGTATAAAGCTGACAGCCGACGCCATCTTCTCCAGTCTTTCTTGCCGTGCGGTGATAGCAGTTCACAAGTGCCGGTCGGTTGACTCCTGACGAATATTTCTATATACTTCGATCTGAAAAACAATTACAACTGGCTTCAACTTTCAAAACCTTGGCAACTCTAACCCATCTATCTGCAAGGAAATTCCTGCAGGCTTTGGGTTACATGGCCTCCTGCATCCTTCTCATACCATATGCAAGACTACACATGAGGAAAATACAGTGGTACCTAAAAAGTGTATGGTCTCAGCATTGCCACAGTTTGTACATACTGATTCCCGTCCTTCCTTGCCTTCAAAAGGAATTTCTTTGGTGGTCCAGTGCATGTGCTCTAAACAAAGGGAAGCCCTTCCGTCTACCTCCTGCCTCTCAGAATCTAACCACAGACGCCTCGGATTATGCTTGGGGAGCCCATTTTCAGGGCAATTGTCTGCAGGGCCTTTGGACAAAGGATCAGAAGCACCTACATATCAACTTAAAGGAAATGTTAGCCATTCAGAAAGCTCTACTGGCCTTCATGAATCTCATACAACCAGGACAACTACTAATACAGACAGACAACACCACGGTTATGTGGTACATAAACAAGCAAGGGGGATCTCATTTCTACCCCCTTTGCAGACTAGCCATGGATTTATGGAACACAGCTCTAGCTTGCAATCTAGATCTTCAAGCTCAGTATCTACCACGGAAATAAAACTTCCTGGCAGACAGTTTGAGCAGAAACCTTTCGGATCCACACGAGTGGATGCTGGACACCAAAATATTCAGGATGATAACAACAGTATGGGGATGTCCTCACATAGACCTCTTTGCATCCCATCTAAATCATCAGCTACAGAATTTTTGCACCAGGACTTTCCACAGAGAAGCTTGGAAAGTGGATGCCCTGTCATTCAGTTGGAGGAACCTCTCGGGATATGCCTTTCCGCCTCTTCCTCTTCTTCCACGAGTTTTATTGAAGATAAAACAGGACAAGCCCAAGATGATAATCTTGCTGGCTCCAAATTGGCCTCGGCAGTTTTGGTATCCAACTCTAAAAAATCTATGCCTGGAGCCCCCTTGGGTTTTACCTCAGTCTCCGAACCTTCTGTCCCAACATCAGGGTCAGGTTCTACACTCTCATGTCAGAACTCTCAGCCTGACGGCCTGGTTAATCCAGGGCCTTTGATTTCTTCTTCTTTCCTACCCAAGCAGGTTATGGATGTCATTTTAGAAGCCAGACGTCCTAGCACTAGAAAATCTTATGCAGGAAAATGGAAAAGATTTTGTTCCTGGATGCAGGCTCAGGATTCTGATCCTCTTCTTCCTAACATTACTTTAATTTTACTTTACCTGACAGATCTCTTACATAAGGGTCTCTCTCTTCTATTAAGATCATGCCTCTGCTATTTCTGCTCATTATATTACAGACCCTCCCATCTTTTCCCACCAGCTCATGAGACAGTTCCTCAGAGGAGCTAAGAATTTACTACCTCCTAGTTCTCCTCCCATTCCTGCTTGGGATCTCAATTATGTTTTGGAAAAACGTACCTTGCCTCCTTTTGAGCCAGCTGCTTCTTCTGACATCAAGTATTTATCTTGGAAGACAGCTATCCTGTTAGCACTAACCTCTGCCAGGAGAGTTTCAGAGTTACAAACTCTTATGGCTGTGGAACCTTATATTATTTTTCATCAAGACAGGGTATCTTTGAGGACTAATCCGACCTTCATGCCTAAGGTGGTTTCCAAAGTGGCTTTAAATCAAACTATCCACTTGCCAACCTTTTTCCCCACTCCTCAAAATAAAGGGGAAAGGATCTTACATTCCTTGGATGTACACAGACAGCTACGTTTTTACCTGAACAGAAACAAGGACATCAGAAAATCAGAACAATTGTTTGTTTCTTATGCTTCAAGTTCCCAAGGTAAAGCCATTTCTAAACAAACCATTTCTAAATGGATTGCTCATGGAATCAGATTTTGTTATTCACACCATGGAAAGCAAATCCCAGGGAGCATACGGACTCATTCCACCAGAGCTGCTGCCACTTCTGCGGCCTTCCTCATGGGAGTTCCTACCAAGGACATTTTGGAAGCTGCAACTTGGAGTTCAGTGCATACTTTCTCTAAGCACTACAATCTACCTCTCTACTCTAAGTCTAGGGCAGGCTTTGCCTCTGCAGTCTTGCAGGGCCTTTTAGCCACCCCTTCTTCTTTATGACCACCTCCCTTTTTTTCAGCTTTGGGATTCTACCCTACAGTCATGACTGCAACAGTGAAACACGATGAACATAGTACAGTTGTGTACACCTACCATAAATGTAGATGTTCGAGTGTCTTCACTGTTGCAGTCTGGGTTTCCCTCCCTCCTGTCCCCTCTTATTTTTACTTTTGTGTATTTCCCTTTTTCACCATTCTTCTGAGGTGTATTTGCAAAGGTTATGGGACCATTTTCATTTTGGGACTCCTGACATCTGGGGCAAGAAAAACTGGAGAAGATGGCGTCGGCTGTCAGCTTTATACTCCTGGCGCTCTGACGTCAGGGAGCAGGGTTGAACAGCCGACGCCGGACCCAGACTTTGGGATTCTGGCCGACCGAGGGCTGCCTGCCGGCAGGGGAGAACCCTGCAGTCATGACTGCAACAGTGAAGACACTTGAACATCTACATTTATGGTAGATGTACACAACTGTACTTTCCTCCTTGTTTGTTCAAGTACCAGACCACCAACATGTTGTCCGTCTGAATCTCAATTGTTCCCAGAGGAAGAGAGTCTTGGAAGTACTGCAACGCTAAAAGTACCGCTCTCATCTCCAGGACATTGATATGCAGATGTGTCTCCTGTTCGGTCCATGTCCCTTGGGCTGTTCTTTCCTGAAAATGCCCCCCTCACCCTATCAGGGAAGCGTCCGTGGTCACTGAGGCTGCTGGTGAGGGTAGGACAAAAGGATGACCTATTGTTACATGAAGAGGTCAACCACCACTGAAGATCCTTTTTGTATGCGTTTGTGATCATTATGAGATGAAACATTGGGAGCTCTTGGTAAAACCATTGAGTGAAAAACAGCCATTGCAGAAACCGCATGTGCATGCGACCCAATGGTAACGCTAATATTGCAGCTGCCATCATGCCTAACAATTTTAGCACTTCTGATGCTGGAGCCTTGTCTTTGGATATGATGTTGTGAACCTGCTGATGAAGTAGTAGAACTCTTTCTTTCTGCTGGAAGACTCAAAGTGGTGGTGGTGGTGTCCAATTCTGCTCTGATAAAAACGATATGTTGCGATGGCGACAAGGCAGATTATTCTGAATTTATTGTAATGCCCAGATGATTGCAAACAGTAAGAGTGGTCTCCTTGGCTTGTATTAGCTGATGCCTGGTAGTGGCAATGAGGAGCCAATCGTCCAAGTACGGAAATACCTGGAATCATAAACGCCTCAGGTGAGCTGTGATTACTGCTATACATTTGGTGAACACTCTGGGGGCTGTAGTGAGACCAAAGGGAAAGACTGAAAACTGGCAATGATTGGCTCCCAGCCGGAAGCGCAGATGATCCCTGGATGCTCTGGCCATTTTCATATGGTAGTACGCATCTTTCAGATCTATCGAGTACATCTAATCGTCTTTCCCTAAAAACGGAAGTATTGACTGAAGCGTGACCATCTAGAACTTCTGTTCTTTGACAGATCTGTTTAGTCTGCTAAGGTCCAAAATAGGTCTCTAGTCCCCTGTCTTTTTTGGAACTAAAGAATCTTCAGTAAGTTTCGGAAACTGTCTGGTATTCTGGGACTGCATTGATGGCTCTTTCATAGCAATGTTTTTTCCCTGTAACTGGGTGGAATGTCTGGGATTTTTGATGTCAATGGAGGGGGAGTGGTGAAAGGAATGAAATATCCTCTGGAAACTATACTTTGCACCCAGTTGTCATTTATTTTGAGCCAGACATCTGGATACAAAGTTAAGCAACCCCCGACTGCCTCCAGAGTAGGACAGTCGGG
Organism: Protopterus annectens; assembly: GCF_019279795.1. Taxonomy (NCBI): domain Eukaryota; kingdom Metazoa; phylum Chordata; order Ceratodontiformes; family Protopteridae; genus Protopterus; species Protopterus annectens. The sequence continues at coordinate 833,930,259 of NC_056728.1, read as the reverse complement.
TCTCCTTTCAGGAGCGATGGTATAGCTTCCCAAAAAACTGGTCTCTCTCGCCCTGGTTTTGTGGACACCCTCTGCCACAAGGGTGGCATCTTCCATTATTCCCCCTCTTCTGCCCCTGTTGGGGGTTCACCACGTGTGTCCAGAAAGGGTTCTTGGGCTTTACGGAACAACATCTTTCCTCCCTTTTGAACCTCGGGATAGGGTCTGCTAGGGGTGGAGAAACGGACTCCGACAGCAGTCATTCCTTCCTGCTCACACCTGGTCAGTTTCCTTAACTTTGGGCCCAAAAAGGGAAGAGCCATCAAAAGGGGTGTTGACAAAGGATGACTAAAAGGACTCCGCGAAGGAACACAAGCACATCGAGGAATGTCTCCTGAGAGCAATTCCTGTTCCCCCTGGCCTACACCTTCCATCAGCGGCATATGAAATGAGACGCATGGACAAATTCACTATGGAATTGAGTGTAGCAAGCTGGTTGTCTGAAGCTCCTGTAGCTACTGTACCCTGAAAAGCATCTCCAAGCCCTTTTAGGAGGTCTCTTTGTAGTCTCGTAAAATGAGTCAGATAGCTCAGTAAACGCATGGCAAAAGTCGCTGAACTGTATGTCCACTTCCCGTATCTATTCATGACACTAGACTCTATTAGGAGGATGGATAGAGGAAGAGGTTTCCGATATCTCCTTTTTGGTAGCTACCGCCACCACCATGGCATCAACTGGCACTCCCTTGGTGAGGAATGACTTATTTTGGGGCACAGAAATAAATTTGCAATGGTGTCCGGACACTCCACGTCCTTTGTGAGACCAAATACATGAGCTCATTGAAGGGCAGAGACACCCAAGAGGTGGGGGGTTGAGACCTGAAAGCCTTTAGGAGAACCGACTCACCTTCAGTAGGGTTGGTGGTCTTCCAGCCACCCCTCTGCCTAGGATTTCTAATCTCTCAGCAAATTAGATCTTCAGAGGGGGACCCTTCTGATTCATCCAAGTCGGTATTGGATGTGAGAGACTCCCGTGGAGTGCCTAGGTGCTTCCTCTTACAGATTCTCTTCCTGGTAATCTCATTAGTGGGAATTTCTGGTGAGGTCTCGGAAGAGCAGGGGCCACCCAATAGGGCTTCCTGAGGCTCTGGGTCTCTACGCTTAAAAAGAATCTGTGAAGCAGAAGTGGACACAGGCACTTTTGGGGAAGAGGTAGCTGGACCTGTAAATTGTAGATGTCTTAGGAGACATCAATCTCCTCATGGCTTTGAAGGCACCTATACTCCGATGAGAAGGGACTGCTGGATCTAAAAAACAGATCCCCTCGACACTGGCACAGTGGGTTCCAAACCAGAAGTAGGAGCCAAACTCATCCGAGTCGAGGCCCCGAGATGTAAAGTCGGACCCGACATGTCGGTCCGACTATTCTCCCCGGACCCGACAGGGGAGTGTCATCTCCTAGACTCCTCGATAGGTGCCAAGGAAGTTCAAGTACACGGACCCGATGGCACTGGAACAGGTTTTGGCTCCAAAGGCTCAACAATCATTAGGTTTGACTCCTCTGGCTCTAAAGGACCGGTATAGCTCAGCGGAGGAAAAGAAGTAGTAGATGGCATTACAGTTTTAGGCTCCGATACCACCTGGTCGGAGTAGACAAAAATTTAGTGAACACCGGTGCCTGTAGCAACTTCTGCACCACACAATCCGCATCCAAATCGGACAGGCTGATCGAGGCGGCAAAAATTTGAATCCACTGAGAAACTTAAATGATAAAGATGCACATGTAATATGAAAGAATTACTGCTTTTGTGGGAACCAGTTTTGCTGTGGAAACCATTGTAAAGAAATGCTTCCAGAACACTCTACTGATATCTGAAGCATATAAAAATTTTCATGTTGTGGATTATTGACATGACTAAGAGCACGTATATGGTGTATTTTGTTAGCAACAAAAGCTAACAGTTTCTACTGAGGAAAGTACAGCTGTGCAAGTAAACTTACCAGAGCAGTACATGATCACTGGTGCAGTAGCCTAAGCTACATGGGGTTATCTACCGCATAGTATACAACACCTGTCAGGCTTCCAAAATCTCAGGGCACCTTGCACACGGATAAATCATTAGTCAGCTTGAGATGAGCTGACTTAAGAGTGGTTTGGGTGTTATGGCCTTCAGTGCTTTCATGACGACTGACAGGGGGAGGCTAAGCTCTGGCAGTTCATGGCTAAGAAAAGAAAAAAACACATGTCCATACACTGCCATAAACAAAACAGAAAAGGAGGGTGGATGGAGGGATCACTGTTACTGCAGCAGTGGTCACTTGAACCTCTACTTGCGCTAGGTTTACTTACACAACTTTACTATGTTCTACATATTCACACGTCTGCAGCAACATAGAATATAAAGATTGGATTACCATAACATAACTGGAGGGGGACAGGAAAGGTACATGATAGTGCTAGCAAAACCTACCATATATATTGCTTTGTACAAATATGCAAAGATGACCAAGTTGCTACTTCTAAAGTTCAGCCCTTTCCAAAAACCCATGATGAGTCAAGACTGTGGTAGAGCACGTCTTGACCCTGCCTGGAATACTGCTGTTCTGCTGGGAACAACAAAACATAATACCCTGAGACAAACAGTTAAAAATAGACGTTTTAGGCATAGTTTGTCCCTTTGTCTTACCTTCACAAGAAGTCAACAAGGGATCAGAAGTTGTGAATTTTGTTAGTACCCGAGTTGACTGCAGACATCCAAGGTATTAAGCACTTTCTCCCTCATTTTTATTTTCTGAAAAGAAAACTGGGAGAAGGATAGTTTCCCTTACAGTAAATTTATATACCACTTTACGTATAAACAAAGGATTAGTTCTCTAAGAAATCCTGTCTCTGTCGAAAAAAGAGATATTGTTGACCCACCATAAGAGCTTGGAACTCATAACACAATACTGATTTAAGAAAGATCCCAAACTGGTCTCCGTTAATTTTTTTGGCACTAGAAACATTCTTTTAACAAATAATTTTCCTTATTGAGAAAAATATGTCCGTTACCTCCGAGACACCATGTGATGTAGAACAAGAGGGAAGAGGGTGGGTGGACTGATCAAGCGGATGATGAAGAATCCCATGGAATGGGGAATTTCCTCCCACTGCCATCTGTATCATAGCTGGATCAATTTCAGAGCATATCTGACTGAAGCAACCTCTTGACATAGAGAGAAAAGGAGATTTAGATGTTCTTGAAGGGTTAAGGGACAGCCAGGGTGGCAGGGGGACACAAGATCCATTAGACATTTTGCCTTATTTGACTAACCTCTGATTTGGTGGAGAGGGAGGGGGGTCCACCTTTCTTGAGGGAACCTCCTTACCATTGCTTTTTAAACATCTGCTGACC
>NC_056728.1:833890344-833926385 GCF_019279795.1 Protopterus annectens | reverse complement strand
GGAAGAAAGGAGGGATTGATCCTGAGGCACACCCGGTCCGGATGAAAGATCAAATAAGGCGGTTTCATGGACAGGGCCTGAAGTTCAGAAACTCTCTTAGCCGAAGTAATGGCTACCAAAAAAGCAGTCTTAAAGGACAAGAATTTAAGATCGACTGTGGCCGCAGGTTCGAAGGGGGGGAGCGGTCAAGGCCTGAAGTACCAAGGAAAGATCCCACGGGGGAACCTTTTCTTTGACAGGGGGTCTGAGCAAAAAGGTGCCTTTTAGGAAGGTTTTGCATAACTGAGCTGACATAAGAGACCATGAATCATGACCAACATGGTAATGAGATATGGCCGCCAGTTGAACTTTGACCGTGGAACTACTGGCGCCATCATTAAAGAGAGTAGTAAGGAAATCTAGAACCAAAGGAAGGGGAACCGTGAAAGGATCTAGGCCTTGCCGCTCTGCTCAAATGGAGAAACGTTTCCATTTACTGCGGTAAATTTTTCTGGTAGAGGGCTTGTGGGCTGCTACCAGAATGGCCTTAACTGGGGACGAAATACCGGGAGTCCTGATTAGGAGTGGAACTGGAGTAGCCAAGCAGTCAACTTCAAGCTGTCCAGGTTCGGAGTTGGTAGGTTCGATGGGTGTGATATCAGATCCAGAATGGGATCTAGAATCCAAGGTGGATTCACTGAATGAGACCTTAGGTAAGGGAACCAGATCTGTCGAGGCCAGAACGGGGCAATGAGGATCATTCTGCACCCCAACCGAGAGGCTTTCTGAAGTACTTGAAGCATCAGAGGTGGGGGTATCGTAAAGAAGACCGGGAGGCCAAGCATGCACCAGAGCGTCTCTCGGAGAATCCCCTGGAGGGGGGATTAGAGCGAAAAAACTGTCGCACTTGGCGTTTAAGGGAGAAGCAAAGAGATCGCAACAGGGAGTCCCCCACTGTGCGAAGATACGTTTCGCTACTTGAGAATTGAGAGACCACTCGTACGGGGAGAGAATGGTGCGACTGAGCTTGTCCGCTAGGATGTTGGTCCAACCCGGAATATGCGTTGTGATGAGAAAGTGGTTGGTGGAGATCGCCCATTCCCACACTCTCATGGCTTCTCAACATAAAGGGTAAGACCTGGTTCCCCCCTGTTTGTTGATGTACCAGACCACCGACATGTTGTCTGATTGAATCTCAATTGTTCCCAAGGGAAGGAGGGTTTGAAGTGCTTGCAACGCCAAGAGCACCGCCCTCATTTCCAAAACACTGATATGCAGGGAGGTCTCTGAATCACTCCACGTGCCTTGGACCGTCCGGCCCGCAAAATGCCCCCCCCACCTGAGGCGGGAAGCATCCGTGGTCACTGTGGCGAGAGGGGGAGATGCACAAAAGGGGCGGCCCCTGTGGAGGTCCGGGGAATGGAGCCACCACAAGAGAGACCACTTGCAAGCCTTGCTGATTGCAATGGGATGATACAGGGGGAGGGAGAGAAATGACCATTGCACCTGAAGTGTCCACTGAAGTACCCGCATGTTCAAGCAGGCGAGCGGAAGAAGAGTAATCGCTGCCGCCATAGACCCTAGCGCCCTCAGGATCAATTCCGCAGGTGTTGAGCTGGAGTGAAGGATGGCCGGCACCTGGAGTCGTAGATTCCGAACTCTGTCAGTTGTGAGAAAGGCTCTTAAATTTCTCATGTCTAACCTGGCTCCTATAAATTCTATTATTTGAGTAGGGACCAGGTTGGACTTTCCTATGTTTACCATGATGCCTAGCCAGGGAGCTAGACGGAGAAAGGAATCTCTTGCCAAAGAGAGTAGATCCCTTGTTGGGGCGGTGAGAAGCCAGTCGTCTAGGTACGGAAAGACCTGCACCCCCTGAAGCCTCAGGTGGGCCGCAACCACTGCTAATACTTTGGTGAACACCCTGGGGGATGTGGTGAGACCAAAGGGAAGGACCCTGAACTGGTAGTGACTGGCTCCCAGCCAGAAGCGAAGAAACCTCCTGGATCGTCTGTCCATCAGAATGTGGTAGTACGCATCCTTGAGGTCTATAGAGCACATCCAGTGATTCTCCCCTAGAAGGGGGAGGATGGATTGCAAAGGGACCATCCGGAACGTCTCTTTGGGAACTGCCAGGTTCAAGAGGGACAGGTCCAGAATGGGTCTTAGGTCCCCCATCTTTTTTGGCACTAAAAAGAACCTGGAGTAGAACCCTGATCCGATCTGGACTGGGGGGATGGGCTGGATGGCTCTTTTTCTCAGCAGATGGCCAATTTCTACTGAAGTGGCCTCCCTCTGATCGGGTGGAACATCGGGGAGGGTTTTTAACTTTGGGACATGAAGAAAGGGGATCTTGTAACCTCTGGATATAATCTGGAGTACCCAGCGGTCCGATGTAATGGAATCCCATGCCGCTAGGTGCTCCAAGAAACGTCCCCCGACTGCCTCCAGAGTGGAGCAGTCGGGCAACCCCTCAGGGTTGCTGCGTGGGCCGTTCAGAGAAAGGTTCCCTGGACCCAAAGTTCCTGGGAGCCCCTCTGCCCCTAGGGCGGCGTCCTCCCTGTCCTCCTCTGCCGCGGAAGGACTGGTTGTCCAGAGTGGGTTGGGAGTGCTGCGACTTCCGGAACCACATCTTCTTCTGGCCCTTTTGGTTCCTAGACTAGGACCTCTGGGGCACAGAGAAGCGGACTCCGACGGCAGACAGCGTCTTCCCGTCCGTCTCGCTCTGAACCAAGGTGTCGCGAACCGTCTTGCCAAAAAGGGCAGAACTGTCAAAGGGGGCATTCGCGAATGACGCCTTGAAGGGCTCCGTAAAATCGTAGTGGCAGAGCCAGGCCTTACGTCTTGTGACTAGGCCCGCTCCTGCAGCTCTAGCAGCTCCCTAGGTAGTGTGGGAAAGTAAACGCATAGAGGTGTTGGTCACAGAACGAAGAGTGGCCATACGGGTGGAGTGCAAAAGTTTGTGCTCCTCTGACATGGACTCTGGGGGGATGCAGCATATTCCTTGATAAGATCGCGCTGCATCCTAATGACGTGTACCAAATAGTGGAGCGCCCTCACTGAGAAGGTCACTGAACTAAACATTCGCTTCCCCAAACGGTCCATCATCCGAGACTCCTTGCTCGGGGGATGGACTGAGGGACTCTCCTGGGCGAGTTCCCTCTTAGTGGCTGCTGCCGACAACATGGCATCTACCGAGGGTCCCTTGCTCGAGTGGGCACTGTCAGCAGGGGGGCTAAGGATCCTGTCGGGCCTCTTAGGGATTGGCTCCACGGTGTCCAATTCCTTCCACGCCCTGGTGGTAATAAGGTCCACCAGGGGATCGGCAGGAGGGGACACCCAAGAGGTAGACGAGTCCGCTTCAAATGCTTCCAAGAACACGGACTCGTTCGAGGAAGACTTTGGGGCAGAACACCCACCTCTGATCAGTAACATTTCCATGATGTCTACAAAGGAGACATCCTCAGGGGGTGATCTTGGGGAGCCTTCCCCTTCCTCCAAGTCAGTGTCTTCAGTTAAAGACTCGGGGGAGTCTATGTGCCTCCTCTTACACGTATGCTTGCGAGGTGCTTCCTCGGGGGGGCTGTCCGAGGAGCTCTCACCAGCAATGTCTAGATCCAAGGGAACTGCTTGGGGCAGTGAAGTGGGCTGTCCCAGTGGCCGGGTGATGGAAGCCTGGCCCAGAGCAGATGGAGTGCGGGACGGAGCCGAAGCAAGGGCCGGGGGTCCGGATGCCCTCAACAGAGCCCTCTCCACCACATCAAAAGCCGAGGGGGAGCCAGCCTCGACAATAGGATCCGAAAGTCGGCTCCCCCTCGGATCCGATGAGTGGATCGGAGCCGGCGCCGAGCCCCTCGGATCCGAGGGAACAGTGCGCTCCGACAGGGATGGCGCCGAAGGCACACTGAGTCCCTCAGATCCAAAGCTCAGGCCAAGGCTCCGAGAGGTTGGATCCGACAAACTTGAGGGCAGGGTCGGATCCGAAGTACCCAGTACTGTCAACGCCGACCCACCACCGGCTCCGAGGCTGCCCGGCTCCGAGCGCTCCGAACCCGGGTAGCGGGTCGGAGAAGGAGCTATGGGCTTGAAAAATGGGGTCGAGCTCCCCCCCAGAGGGGGGGGGGAGGCAGGAGCACTCCCATCTGCATCTGGGCCTGGATGAACCTTCGCATCATCCGGCCCAGATCAGCATCGGAGAGGCTGTAGGTAGACCTCGACGAGGCCACCGAGGTAGGCCTTGAGTGCCGCCTCGATAGCCTAGAAGGAGGTCGGGTCTCCTCATCCTCAGGCTCCGGTGAAAAACAAGGAGACCGGAGCCGAGGAGGAGGAGAGCCAGCAGCCAGAGAGGCCGGAGGAGAATCCCGCTTAGCCAGCGGGGCCGAGATGGAGGTCTCGGCCCGCCGCTTATGGTGCTTCTCTCTCTGGTCCTTCTTCCTGGCTTCCCTCTCCTCCGAACCTTTAGAGGGAGTTTGAATCCCAGGAGGAGGGGGGGGGAGCAGGCAAGGCAGTAACTGCCGGAGCAGTAACCACCAATGGGGCAGGGGACGAAGCCGAGTCCAGGGGCAAGAGTCCCGCCAAGACCAGCTTCGACCTCCGCTCCTTTAATGCCCTGGGGTTGAACCCTGCACAGATTGAACACCCAGAGGTGAGGTGTTAAACCCCAAGGCATCGAACGCACCGAGTGTGGCCATCAGCAGGGGATAGCTTATGGCCACACTCGGAGCATTTAGAGAAAATAGGCTTTGGGGCCTCAGACATACTTTTTTTTTTTTTTACAACAAAAAAGTAAAGTAAAGTACAAAAAGTACAAAAGTACAAAAACTACACACTCACGCAAGGCCCCAAAGACAAATCACACACACTACTACGCACCAGCGAGGGGAGGGTAAAAAAGGTAAAGTAAATTAAGCCCAAAAAGATAAAATATATAGGAAACCTAAAACTTGCACACAGATATTAATTTTAAACTAACAAAAATCTATTTTTCACAAGAAAAATGACTTAGCTCAGGAGCTCAGGAAAAATCCAGCTGTCACCATGCACGGCAAACTAGATCTGAGGTCATGAAGGGAGAGCAGGGCATTATGGGAGAGGGGAGGAGCTAGGAGCTCGGATCCATAGCTGGATAAACCATGCCGGTTCGGATCCGATATCGGATCCATACCCACAGGTTCCTGACAAATGAATCTCCTACTTCAGATCATTATTTTTAAATTTAACTTTCTCAGATAGAGTTGTATATCCACCAACGTTTCTGCTATGTCTGGAATCTTAGTGGGAACAAATCTGAACCCCTTAGAAAACAAGGGAAAAAATTCCTCAGAAATAATTCTGTCAGTATAATTGTATATATGAAACCCATTTAATGTATGCTGAATGTTACTAACTTGTTTTACTAAAGCTGGTGTTTCTACCACCTGGGGAAACCTTGTATTGTTGTGCTGCTTTGCTATAAGCTTTGTAGGTCTCTTGTTTCCGACTGGCTATTCTTTCTGAGCGTCTTGGTAATGGAAAATCCTGGTAATCCACCAAATTACCACCCTCCTCTTCAATAGAATGTTCGTCCTCACCCGACAACTCAAAATTCACATTATCCATATTTTTCTCTTCATGTTGTGTTAAATGTACATAAGCATCCTCACTTTCATAACTAAAAACCAGCTTATCAATGGGGTACACTTTGCATCGCTTATACCGCTTATACTGCTATCCACCTTTTTCACTTTCTTGTTAAAAATATTGTTACACTTCTTTTCAACCCTACTAATAATCTTATAGTAAAATCCCTCATAATGTGTAAACAATAAATCACTAAAAATCATTTAATTTAAATCATCAACTTCCTTTTGGAGACATTCCTCCATCTGTTCATGATAAAATATACTCATATTAAGTAGTTCAAACCCCCACTTGTCAAACATGGTGGTAAACACACTGATAATTTCAGTATTGTAATGTATCCCAAAAGGGAATATGAAAACCCTTAAACCCTGCAGAACTACCTTGTTCCTGATACATTCATTCATTCATATACGAAATCTCCATTTGACACATCTTAAATTTAAACAACTTTTTCTCAAAAATATAGATCATGTCTTTTAAAGATTTAAATCTAAAATTACCAGAGTCTTTGTTAATGAATGTCTCTGTTGCTGCTTTGGGGCTAGAAAAATGCTTCTTAACCAAAGCACTGTAATGTTGTTTAACTTTATACCCAAACGACAGTGACTTACATTTTGATAGTCCTATATTCCAAAAGAAAAACATTATTAAAGGTCAGGCCATCAGGGTTGCCAGAATGACATCTTCAAAAAATTATGTAACTCAGGAATTTGTATATTTGAAGGACATGTTCCTTGAAAGAGGCTACCCTGGTGAGTTTATTGGCACCATTCTAACAGGAGTATTGGATGATTGGGGTAAAAGGTACATACCATTGTTGGGAAAGGGACTTAATAAAATCAACAACAACATGACATTTAATGAGAATGAGAACAAAATTGATTTTCAACAGGCATGTGTTGTTCAATATAGTCCCCTGTATCACCAAGTGAAAGAAATATTATGTAAAAATTGGAATATTTTTAAAACCAACAGTGAAGTTTTCCAGGTAGTAGGTGATAAACCTATTTTTTCAACTAAAATAGGACCCAATATAAAGTCAGTCCTGGAAAGGGGAACCGACAATCAAGGTGAACAGTTGAAATTTAATGAGAGCAGGCCTTGTGGCAGATGATCCTATTGTTCATATATTTTACAGGATAGTTCTATTAACATTAATAATCAAAACAAGAAGTTATGTACTCACCATAACGTTCGATGTATGTAGTCCATCTGGCCTCACATTCTTACTCGCGGGTTCGGAGCCGAATATCGGCTCCGACTCGGCCAACTTTTATTTACTAGCTCGAAGTCTCCCATTAGCTGGGCTAAGCTTGTATCCCATGCTGCACTGCTCCATAACCCCAGATCTAGTTTGCTGCGAACCCAACAATCACACCTCATGCATAACAACAACCTAATAAGGTAGAACCCTATAAAGGGGAATAAGGAAAAACAAACTACCATTGAAGGGTACTCTAGCACCAATCCCAACCTCCAGATCCTCCACAAAGGGGGGCAGTTGGGAGGGTACGTAATAATGTGAGGCGAGATGGACTACATACATCGAACGTTATGGTGAGTACATAACTTCTTGATGTTATGTAGTCCAATCTCACCTACATTCTTACTCGTGGGACAGCGTCCCCAGCACCTCTATCCTGGGAGGCTCAAAGGAAGATACTCCTGAGGACTGTGGAACCAAAGGAAGTCCGGCCCTTAGAAGCCACGTCCAGTTTGTAATGAGTAATAAAGGTGTGCGGGGAAGCCCACGTGGCCGCAGCACAAATATCATCCAAAGATAGTCTTGCATGGTAAACCATAGACGCAGAAACAGCCCTAGTAGAGTGAGCCTTGATGGGGAACGGTAAATTCTTTCCTGCTGAAGAATAAATAAAGGAAATGCAATTCGAAATCCATCTGGTAATGGTAACCTTGGAAATAGGGGATCTATTTTCTGAAAAGGAAACAAACAATAGGTCAGATTTTTGTAGGTGTTTAGTCCTGTCTAGATAGAATCGCAACTGTCTCTGCACATCCAGTTGATGAAATCTAAATTCTGCCTTGTTCAAGAATTGAGGGAAAAACACTTGCAGCTCAACAGACCGATTGAGATTAATAGTAGATGTTACTTTTGGAAGAAAGGACAGAGTACGTCTAAGAGAAACTCTATCCTTATGAAAAATTAAATACGGGGGTTTGATGGAGAGAGCTTGAATCACTGACACCCATCTGGCAGATGTGATGGCTATTAGGAAAGTGGTCTTCCAGGACAAAAACTTTAACTCACAGGTGGCAGCCGACTCGAAAGGTGGGGAAGTAAGGGCTTGCAAAACAAAGTTTAGATCCCAGGGCATTATAGGTTCTGACACAAGAGGCTGGAGTAATAAGGTGCCCTTTTGAAAGGCCTTACAAAGTTTATGGGCCATAAGGGAAGGCTCACAGGAGGTATGAACGTTTGAAAAAGCCGCCAGCTGGACTTTAAAGGTAGCCGGCGCAGAGCTCGCTGAAAGAGCATGGACAAGAAATCCAAAACAGCCGCAATCGGGGCTGTGTAAGGGTCAATTCCTTGGCCATGAGCCCAAACAGAGAATCTCTTCCATTTGCTGGAATAAATCTTCCTAGTTGAAGACTTATGAGAAAACAATAAAGTGTGCACCACCTCAGGTGAAAAACGATGAAGTCTGACTAACGACGTAAGTGAAGTAGCCAGGCTGTCAACCTGAGGGTCCGCAGGTAGGGATGGAACTGTCCCGACATGTGCGTCAGTAGGTCTGGTACTGGGTCCATAATCCAAGGAGTGTCCACCGCAAATGGATGGAGAAAGGAGAACCAGACTTGGCGAGGCCAGTGAGGGGCAATTAGAATCATCTTGCTTCCCAAGGATAGGGCTTTCTGAATCACTCTTGGTAACACAGGAAATGAAGGTAACACAGAAGGTAGCACAGAGCAGACTGGAGGGCCAATCGTGGACTAGAGCGTCCCTGGGTGACTCCCCCTGTGGGGGGATCACGGTGAAGTAGTTGCTGCATTTGGCATTGAGGGGATTGGCAAAAAGATTGCAGCACGGCTGACCCCACCTGCTGAATATCTGTTCCGCAACCAGACGGTTCAGGGACCACTCGTAAGGCATCAGAATGCTCTGCTCAGCCTATCTGCTATCACATTGGCCTTCCCCGGAATGTGCATTGCCACTAGAAACTGTTGGGAAGACACTGCCCACTGCCACACTCGCACGGCCTCTCTGAGCAGGGGGTAAGATCTTATTCCTCCTTGTTTGTTTAGATACCACACAAAGTACAGTTTTGTACCTACCATAAATGTAGATGTCCGATAGGAATGCATCTGCAGTCCTTACAAATGGGCTGTCCTGTCGTCAGGCAGCCCTTCGGTCGGCCGGATTCCAAAGTCTGGGTCTGGCTTCGGCTGGTGTCGCACTTCACCCGACGTCATAGCTGCAGATATTCGGGTATAAAGGCATCAGCCGACGCCATTTTCCTCAGTGTTTCTTGTCCCAGATGCCAGGTGCCCTCTTGGAAGGCTAAATTTGGATAAATGCCAATGATTCCAAATAGTAGAGAGCAACCACAAAAAATAAGCATGTATGTACATATATACAAACAAATACACCATAATAGATCCCCCCCCAGCTAGCTATAAGATGGGTAAATACCCTAGGAGTACCACAGAGGGGAAGGTGGGTGGGTAATCCTGACTGCAGATGCATTCCTATCGGACATCTACATTTATGGTAGGTACAAAACTGTACTATGTCCTTCAAGGATGCATCTGCAGTCCTTACAAATGGGTAGAATACCATAGCTAAACTAGGGGAGGAGGAAAAAAGAGATTATGGTGTAGTTAGGATCCCTTGCAACACAGCAGTGGCAAAACCTGCTCGGGATCTGGAGTATAAAGGTAAATTATAATGCTTGGCAAATGTATACACAAAGGTCCAAGTAGCAGCCTCTATAATGTCCTTGGTGGCTGTGGTAGTGGCTGTAGCCCTTGTAGAGTGAGGCCTGATGTTATCTGGAGTTTTCTTTCCATGGTAGGAGTAACAAAATCTAATGCAATTTCCTATCCACTTGGAGATTGTTTGTTTTGAAATTGCTTTTCCTTCCCTTCCTGTTGCATATGCTACCAGAAGCTGGTCAGTTTTCCTATTGCTCTTGGTTCTGTCCAGGTAGTAGCGTAACTGTCTATGCACATCCAAGGTATGTAGCAGTCTTTCTCCCCTGTTCTGTGGGTTGGGGAAGAAGGTAGGTAGGTGGATAGCCTGATTTAAAGATACTCTGGATACCACCTTAGGCATGAATGTAGGATTAGTTCTCATGGACACTCTATCTTGATGGAAGATCAGGAAGGGTTGTACTGCCATTAATGCCTGTAGTTCAGATACCCTTCTTGCTGAAGTGATTGCCAGCAGGAAAGCAGTCTTCCATGATAAGAATTGTAATTCTGCTGTTGCTGCTGGTTCGAAAGGGGGAAGTGTCAATTTCTCTAGCACAAAGTTCAAGTCCCATGTTGGCAATGGTGGTTTCCTTGGAGGTTTTACATTTTTAATTCCTCTTAGAAACTGCCTTAGCAGAGGGTGTGAGAATACTGGAGGATCCAAGGTGTATTCTGCTGAGATAGCTGATGCATGTATCTTGATGGAAGAATAGGACAGGCCTGTGTGGAAGAGCTCTGCCAAGTATTCCAAGATGCTGGCTATGTTTACCAGTGACACATCTTCTCCCTTGCAGTACTCTAAATGAGAAATCTTTTCCATTTTGCTGCATAATTTTTTCTTGTTGAGGGTCTGCGAGCCTCAAGCATAATGTCTTTAACCCTTTGGGATAAATTTGGGTTAACTGATCTTATGTGATGTTCCAGGCAGTCAGCTGCAGAGTTTTCAGGTTTGGATGCAGGATGTTGTAGTTGTTCTGTGTTAACAGTAATGGAACCAGGGGTAGTGTCCATATTAGTTCCCGAGATAGGCTCCTTAGTAATGGGTACCAATGTTGTCTTGGCCAGTCTGGAGCTATCAGAATGATCCTTGGCCGGTCCTCTTTGATCTTCAATAGCACCTTGTGCATCAAAGGAAGTGGTGGGAATGCATATGCTGACAGGTTTTCCCAACTGAAAGATAGAGTCCACCTTCCATGCAAGTGGGTGGTACATCCTCGTGCAGAATTTCTTTAGCTGGTGATTGTGTGGAGATGCAAATAAGTCTATTTCTGGGAGTCCCCATCTCCTTGTGATGGCCTTGAAGATGTCCGGATGCAGCATCCATTCGTGGGCATCCGTGGTAGTTCTGCTTAATATATCTGCTAGAATGTTTTCTTTTCCTGGTACGAAAATAGCTCGTAAGTGAATGTTGTAGCTCAGAGCCACATTCCATAGGTCCAGTGCCATCCGGCATAGAGGATATGAGTGTGTGCCTCCCTGTTTGTTGATGTACCACATCACTGTGGTGTTGTCTGTCCTTATCATCAGATGACCTTGTAGGAGAAATGGTCTGAATGACTGGATTGCCAATTTTACTGCCAGCATTTCCTTTAGATTTATGTGTAGGTGCAGCTGGTCTTGTGTCCATAAGCCTTGTATGCACTTGTCCAGCATGTGGGCCCCCCAACCGAGGTCTGAGGCGTCCGTCGTGATGGTTTGGCTTGGTTGAATGTTGTAGAAGGGCAATCCTGTGTTTGATTGGCAGGCCTGAGCCCACCATTAGGAACTCTTGCTTCAGGCAGGGGATTATAGGAATCTTGGTTTCTAGGCTGTGCTTGTGTTGAGACCATACATTTTTTAGGTACCACTGTAGCTTTCTCATATGCAGTCTGGCATGAGGAACTAGTATTATGCAGGATGCCATGAAGCCCAGGGCTTGCAGTACTTTTCTTGCTGTCAGATGGTTCTGCTTTGTTATTGCCAAGAAGTAGAGAGGTAATTGCTTTTGCTTTTCTACAGTTAGAAATGCCATTTGTTTTGATGTGTCCAGCTCTGCACCCAAAAAGGTTATTCTTTGGGATGGTATCAGCATTGACTTTTTTATATTGACTGTATATCCCAGGGCTTGTAGCAGGTAAATGACTCTTTGTAAGTCTTCTGTTAGTTTGTTCATGTTGTCCGCTTGTATCAGGCAGTCGTCCAGGTAGGGGTAAATTTGTATTCCCTGAAGCCTGCAATGAGCAATTACTGATGCCAGGCATTTCGTGAACACTCTGGGCGCAGTAGATAAGCCAAAGGGCAATGCTGAGAATTGATAATGCTCTGATCCTGCAAGAAATCTGAGGTATCTTATGCAATTTTGTCGTATGGGAATGTGCAGGTATGCCTCCTTGAGATCTAGAGTTACCAGCCAAGACTCCTTGCCCAGCATGGGAAGAAGCTGCTGTAGAGTCAGCATTTTGAATTTTGGGACAATGAGAAATGTGTTTAAAGTGGACAGGTCGAGAATAGGCCTCCAGTTGTTCTCTTTTCTTGGTACCAGGAAAAGTCTGGAGTAAAATCCCTTTCCTTGTTCCATAGATGGTACCTTTTCCACAGCTCTCATCCTTAACAATTGAGATATTTGTTTTAGAGCTTCTACCCTTTGATTTGATGGTAGGTTTGGCATTCCTCTCTTTCCTGGTAGAGTATGGAAATGAAACCTGTAACCTTGGTTTATAGTTTGCAAGATCCACTTGTCCCTTGTGATGTAATGCCAGTTTTTTGAAAATAAAGCTAGCTTTCCGCCTAAGGGTGCTTCTATTTTTTTCCCTGGTAGGCGGTGCCAGAGTCAAGTCACTGTGATTGTCCTGATGCAGTGGTGGTGGCTGGGCCTGTGCCTCGCTGGTTGTTACCCTGCCACTGGCGTCCCCTGTAGGCACCTCTGGATTGGTTTCTGCCTCTTGGTCGTCTATCTCTGCCTCTCTGGGCTTTAGAGGAGTCTGGAAAGGACCAGTTTTTGGAGGGCCAGTTCCTGCTAAACCTTGGAGGTTGGACCTGTAAGAAATCTTTCACTGTTTGTACAGATTTTGCTTTCTCCTCCATCTTCTTCAGTACCTGTTGTGCAGGTGGACCAAATAAATTAGCCTTGTCCATAGGAGCATCTAATAGCTTTGCTTTGACATGGTCCGGTAAGGTCTGCTCTTTCAACCATGCATGCCTTCTGATAACTGTGCCAGTCATGGCTGATCTAAAGGAAGCCTCCAGTGCACCATAGCCACATTTTAAAGAATGGTTACTAACTTGCTGAATGTTATGTACCATTTCCTGAACATACTTCTTATCAAAAGGTTCATCAGAGGACAGTTTTTTAGTTAACTGGTCTAGCATAAATTCTTGATATTGTATCATAAGAAATTGACAGTTCAAGGCTCTAGCTGACAGAGTAGCAGAAGTGTAAACTTTTTTACCCCATCTCTCTAAGGACCTGGATTCCCTTACAGAGGGGAGGGTTTTTTTGCAGAGGTAGATGCTACAGCCTTAGGACCCTGGGAGATAGTCTCGGGATCTGCTAAAGGAGCCTTGTATAAATGGTGATGTGTGTCCGGGACCCTGTAAAACCTATCGGGCTTAACAGGGACCGGAGGTAAAGAATCAGGAGCAGTGCAAGCATCATTAAATGCATCATCTACAACAGAGAGAACTGGAGGTATAGCTAAAGGCCTATGTTGAGGTAAATGTAAAAAGGTTCTAAGCCTTTTCCTGGAGTCTGAAAAATCTTGGCCCTGCCACTGAAATTGTTCCCTCATGGCATGTAAGGTTTCCCCAAAGGAAAATTCTTCAGGAGGAGAGGCAGAAGGGATGGACTCTTCAGCATCAGAGTCTTTGTAAGGGCAATAAGGAGTCTCCGGAGGGTCTGGATTTTCTGGATCATCAGAGGAATCATCTGTGGACACTGGCTCGGGGGGCTCTGCTCTAGGCCTCTTCTCTGGAGGTGGATGAGAGGCCCTGTCTGGATGAGGTTGGGATCCCCGGATTAAAGAAATAAGATCCTCTGCCAAAGAAAGCATTTGAGAACTGGAAGTGGGCCTGTGAGAGGGGGTCTTAACAGGCACAGTCTTTGTAGCTTTAGCTGCTTTAGCCCTAGCAAAGGCCTTAATGGACATGGCTGCGGGAGGCCTAGCAGCTCCACGTGCAGGAGTAGAAGTATCCAGGGGAACAGTGTCAGATAAATCCTGAGAAATCACAACAGCAGGTTGGATTTCAGAAACCGACTCCACGAGGTTAGAAGAAACCTCGGTAGAAGGTCTGTTTTCGGCTGCAGGAAGAACCGTTTGCTCGGTTTCAGCCGAAACCGAGACACTCGCGGTTGGCTTAACCGTGGTTTCGGCCGAAACCGCGGACCGCGAGTGTCGGTCTTTTTCTTTGCGTTTTTTGAAGATTTGCGAAGTCGGAGGATCCGACGGCATAATATAAGCGAAATCAGAGCCGAAAAACTGCTCAGCAAATTCCGACCGACGTCTAAGCGTCCGTCGGTTAAAAGAAGCACAGGCTAGACAAGCTGCTACGTCGTGGTCTGGGCCTAAGCAAGGTAAGCAGTAAGAGTGGAAATCTTTATTCACTTTTTCTGACATCGGCTGAGGCAAGAAAGAGTCCCCAACGGGGTACTTAGCTTTTTAGTAGTCTTCGGTGTAGTATTCGGTAGTAGTAATCTCTGGTTCTGACCGACCGGCACTTGCAAACAGCTTCTGCTTCGGGCGCCACGCGGCAAGAAAGACTGAGGAAAATGGCGTCGGCTGCTGCCTTTATACCCGAATATCTGCAGCTGTGACGTCGGGTGAAGTGCGACACCAGCCGAAGCCAGACTCAGACTTTGGAATATGGCCGACCGAAGGGCTGCCTGACGACAGGACAACCCATTTGTAAGGACTGCAGATGCATCCTTGAAGGACATCGGACATGCTGTCCGAGTGTATT
The DNA here is from genome assembly GCF_019279795.1 of Protopterus annectens. NCBI lineage: Eukaryota > Metazoa > Chordata > Ceratodontiformes > Protopteridae > Protopterus > Protopterus annectens. The sequence goes on along the minus strand of NC_056728.1, from coordinate 833,911,916 downwards.
GCAATCGTCCCCAAAGGAAGAGAGCTCTGAAGTGCCGCAACGCCAGTAACACCACTCTCATCTCCAGGACATTGATGTGCAGATGTACCTCGTGATCTTGCCATGTACCTTGGACCGTCCTGCCAAGATAATGCCACCCCCACCCCATCTGGGAGGTGTCCGTGGTCACCGTGGCGACAGGTGATGGGGGAACAAATGGTTTCCCTCGTCCAGATTGGTGGAGCACAGCCACCAACTGAAATCCTGCTTGCATCGGTCCGTGAGTAGGATCTGGTGGGAAAGGGGGAGTTTTTGGAGAGACCACTGGGCAAAGAGAAGCCATTGAAGAAGCCTCATGTGTAATCTCGCTAGATGTACTAAAATAATGGTAGCTGTCATAGTGCCCAGAAGCTGAAGAACCCATCTTGCCTGTACTTTCCTGAGGGGTAATAAAGTGTGAACCTGATTCTATAATACTCTGATCCTTTCGTGCGGCAAGAAGGACCTCATTTGGATGGTGTCTAGCTCTGCGCCTATAAATGTGACACGCTGTGAGGGCAGCAAGGCAGATTTTTCCCAGTTCAATGTAATTCCTAGTCGTTGACAGAGGGCAATGGTAGCGTCCTTGGCTTGGATGAGTAGATGCCTGGTGGAGGCGGTGAGGAGTCACTCATCCAGGTATGGAAACACTTGGAATCCTTGACGTCTCAGGTGAGCTGTCACCACTGCCAAACACTTGGTGAACACCCTGGGGGCTGTGGTGAGACCAAAGGGCAGGGCATGAAACTGAAAATGACTGGCTCCAAGCCGGAAGCGTAGGTGACTCGTGGATGCCCTGTCCATTTTGACATGGTAGTAAGCATCCTTGAGGTCGATGGAGCACATCCATACTTCTTTTTCCAGCAACAGAAAAATTGACTGAAGGGTGACCATTCGGAACTTGGACTTCAGAACGTAGTGGTTTAATCGGCTGAGATCTAGAATGGGTCTCAGGTCCCTTGTTCTTTTCGGCACTAAAAAGAGTCTTGAGAAAGTCCCTAATCCGATTTGGTCTGAGGGGACAGGTTGGATGACTCCTTTCTTTAGCAGCTTTGCAACCTCTAATGCTGCATGTTCCCTTTGACCGAGTGGAACGTCCGGGATTTTCCTGACTGGGGTGGGGGGGGTGGGGGTGGGTATCTGATGAAAAGGGGATGGCATAACCTCCGGAAACTATTTGTAACACCCATCGATCCTGGGTGATGCTCTCCCAGGCTTCCGGGTACAATGATATGCAACCCCCGACTGGCTCCGGAATAGCACAGTTGGGCAACACATCAGGAACGATGGTAGGAAGAACCGCAAAAGGAATCACGGTCTCCCGAGTTGCGGGGGACTCCTCTGCCTCTAGGGAGGCATCTTCTAGAATAACTACCCCCTCCTATGCCTCTGGAGGGGGACTCACCTTGTGCGGCAGGGAAAAACTTCTGCGATTTCTTGAACCACATCTTCCCTCCCCTCTGAGCCTTGGGGTAAGGTCTAGAGGGGAGGGAAAAACGGACCCCTACGGCAGACAGGGTCTTTCCCTCTTGCTCGCATCTGGTGAGGGTGTCTTTCACCTTGGTCCCAAAGAGTGAGGACCCATTAAAGGGAGCGTCAGTGAAAGAAGACTTAAAGGCCTCCGCGAAATGACACAGGCACATCCAGGCTTGCCTCCTGAGGGCTACTCCCGAACTAGCTGCCCTACTCGCCCCCTCGGCTGCATACGATATGAGCCTCATGGACGAGTTGACAATAGAATTGAGGGTAGACACCTGGGTATTAACCGTGTGCGCTAACGCCTCAGGTACGTTACCAGCTAGAGTATCTCCTAACTCCTTGAGGAGATCTCTCTGGAACCGAGTAAAATGACAGAGGTAGTTCAGCGACTGTAGGGTGAAGGTCGATGACGAGCGGGTATGCTTCCCGTACTGGTCCATGCTCCTAGACTCCTTGTTAGGAGGATGGACGGAGGAAGAAGACTCGGCTACTTCCTTCTGTGTGGCCGCCACCACCATGGCATCTACAGAAACCCCTTTGGACAGAAACTCTTTACCCGGGGGGACAGAAAGAAACTTATTGGACCTTCTGGGTACAGGTTCCACCGAATCAGAATTCTCCCACACCCTTCGACAAATTAAATCCAAGAGCTCATCGAAGGGTGGAGACACCCAGGAGGCAGAGTGTTGAGCACCAAAAGCCTTGAGGAATACTGTCTCCTCCTCGGAAGGGGTTTTGGATGGCCAGTCGCCTCTCTGTCTCAATATCTCCAGGATGTCGGAGAAAGAGACGTCATCGGAGGATGACTTAGGGGACCCCTCAGACTCCTCGAGGTCGGTATCAGAAGTGAGAGACTCGTCCTGGGAGTCTATGTGCTTCCTCTTGCACCACTCCTTTCTAGGGGGCTCCTCAGGCACAGACTCTGATGGACCCTCAGAAAGTTGGGGACCGCTCATGGGGGTATCCCCAGACCTTTGGGCTCCACCATCTACGGATAGGGGGACATCAGATGCTCTAGCCGGGGTGGAAGGGGACGGAATGACCGATCCTGGTGATGTAACTGACGATCTGGCCAGTGCGCTCCGCATGGCCTCGAAGGCGGGTCCCCCCGACTCCAAGGACCGACTGGCCTCCGAGGCCATGACCGGGATCGGGGTCCCCCAAGCCGATACACCGAGAGGGAGGCTTGGAACCAACAGGTGTCCCAAAGTATCCCCCTCGGGCCCGACTGAGGAAACCCAAGTGCCGAAATCTGTGGACGAAGCCGGCAAGGTCGGAGTCGATGTCAGCACCGATAAACCCTTGAGGGGTATCGGAGCCGGCGCAGGAACATCACTCGGAGTGGAGCACTCCGGCTCCGAAGAAAAGGAAGTGCTCGGTGGAGGAATCATCGACACAAGCATCAGGACGGGCTCCGGAGCCAAATGGGTTGGAGCCGAAAGTAATTCTGCCAACACCAGCGATTGCAGGAGCCTCTGTACCACCCTATCGACATCCAAATCAGAGAGCCTGGAGGATATGGAGGACAGGGAGGGAGATTGGGATCTCCTCTCAGGAGAGCCATGCCTAACACTGAGCGACCGGCTCCGAATGGGTTCCAGTAAAATAGGAGTCGACGTCGATTCCAGTAGTACAGATACCTCCTGCAGCCACGAGGACAGAGGAGCTGAGGAGGTAGAGTCAAGTTTAGAGATCTTCTCCGGAGGCTCCGAGGAGACAGACGGAGCCGGAGATCTTTTCTTTGCCTTCGAAGCTTTAGACTTGGACTGAGAACTAGAAGCTGAGTCTAAAGACTCCTCAAACAAAGGTTTTAGGAGTCCCTTCAATATTAGTTTATTTTTCCTCTCCTGGAGCACGCTCGGACTGAATGCGTGACAGAAGCTACAAGACTCTTGCAAATGAATTGCTCCTAGGCAATAAACACAGACGGAATGCCCATCCGTAATGGACATCTTGTAACTACACTTAGTACATTTTTTAAAACAGGAAGGTTTATGTTCCTTCTGATCCTTGGACATCATGCGCAAGTAGACCACTGAAACAACCTATAAACAAGCAAATTAACCTATGTGAGGACCAAACTCAGTACCTTATGTCTTTAAGGTATACAACTTAATTATTAAGTCAACTTCCCACTCGTCAGAAAAAAACAGCTGAACACCCTACCCAACGGCAATCAAGGAACCGCCAAGTAAAACAGTACTTTACTACTCACAACACACTAACCACAACAAGGGGAAATGCTAAGAACTTTTAGTTATGTACTTACCATAACTTTAGATGTTTGGGATCCATCTCGCCTACATTCTGTACTGATGGGTTCGGAGCCGATCCTCGGCTCCGACTCGGCTTATACTATAGAGCGAAGTCTCTTATTGGCTGAGCTATTCTATATCCCAGGATGCACCACCACTAATTCCCCAGATCTTGTTTGTCCGCACACATGCACACACACACATGTACTCCTGATATAACATTGCCAGATGTTTCAAGATGAAATGGTCGAACTCGAACCGTCCGGTCTCTTCTGATCTAAAAGGCAGGGAGAAGGAGGGCGGGTTATTAGGAATGTAGGCGAGATGGATCCCAAACATCTAAAGTTATTGTAAGTACATAACTAAAAGATGTTATGTGATCCTATCTCACCTACATTCTGTACTGATGGGACAGCGTCCCTAGCACCTGATTCCTGGGTGGCTCACTGGAAAACACTCCTGAGAACTGTGGAACTGAAGGAAGCTCGCCCCCGAGATGCCACATCCAATTTGTAATGAGAAATAAAGGTGTGAGGAGAAGACCACGTAGCCGCAGCACAAATGTCACTAATGGCAAGCTTGGAATGAAAGGCTGTTGAAGTAGCCATAGCCCTTGTAGAATGAGCTTTCACAGTGGTTGTAAGCTCTCTATTAGAAAGAAAATAAATATGACTGATACAGTCTCTGATCCACTTGGCAATAGTGACCTTCGTGACGGCTTTGCCCAATTTATTGTCTGAAAAGGACACAAACAATTGATCTGTTTTCCGTGTTTGGTGCGTCCTATCTAAATAGAAACGCAATTGTCTGTGAACATCCAATGAGTGGAAGATATATTCTGCTCTGTCTGAGTAGTTGGGGAAGAAAACTGGAAGTTCCAAAGACTGTTGAAGACAAAAACTAGAACAAACTTTGGGAACAAAAGATGGGTTAGGCCTAAGGGAAACTCTATCCTTGTGAAAAACCAGGTACGGAGGTTTGACACATTGGGCTTGGAGTTCCGAAACTCTTCTGGCTGATGTAATTGCCACCAAAAAGGCAGTCTTCCAGGAAAGAAATTTCAAGTCAGAAGTTGCTGCCGGTTCGATGGGGGAAGAGGTCAAAGCACCTAACATGAAATTAAGATCCCATGATGGAGCAGGATGAGAAACTGGAGGACGTAGCAGCCCAGCACCTTTCATGAAAGCTTTACACAACTAATTGCTAATCAAAGGTGGGTCTATACTTTCATGAAAATTAGAAATAGCTGCTAATTGAACCTTAATGGTGGAGACCGAAGAAAGTACAGTTTTGTACCTACCATAAATGTAGATGTCCGATAGGTATGCATCTGCAGTCCTAACATATGGGTTGTCCTGCCTCAGGCAGACCTTCGGTCGGCCGGATTCCAAAGTCTGGGTCTGGCCTCGGCTGATGTCACACTTCACCCGACGTCACAGCTGCTGTTTATTGGGTATAAAGGCATCAGCCGACACCATTTTCCTCAGTGTTTTTTGCCCCAGATGCCAGGTGCCCTCTAGGAAGGCTAAATTTGGATCAATGCAAATTATTCCAAACAGTAGAGAGCAAATAATATAAAAATATATATACATATATACAAACAAATACACCATAATAGATTCCCCCAGCTAGCTAAAAGAGGGGTAAATACCCTAGGAATACCACAGAGGGGAAGGAAGGTGGGTAATCCTGACTGCAGATGCATACCTATCGGACATCTACATTTATGGTAGGTACAAAACTGCACTATGTCCTTCAAGGATGCATCTGCAGTCCTAACATATGGGTAGAATACCATAGCCAAACTGGGGGAGGAGGCACTAAGAAGATTATGGTGCAGTTAAGATCCCTTGCAAAACAGCAGTGGCAAAACCTGCTCAGGATCTGGAGTATAAAGGTAGATTATAATGCTTGGCAAATGTATGCACGGAGCTCCAAGTAGCAGCCTCTAAAATGTCTTTGGTAGCCACTCCTCGTAAGAAGGCTGTAGTAGTGGCTGTAGCCCTTGTAGAGTGAGGTCTGATGTTTTCTGGAGTTGCTTTTCCATGAAAAGAGTAACAAAATCTAATGCAATTTCCTATCCATTTTGAGATTGTCTGTTTTGAAATTGCTTTTCCTTCCATTCCTGTTGCATATGCTACCAGAAGCTGGTCAGTTTTTCTATTGTTCTTTGTTCTGTCCAGGTAGTAGGGCAATTGCCTGTGTACATCCAAGGTATGTAGTAGTCTTTCCCCCCTGTTCTGTGGGTTGGGGAAGAATGTTGGTAGGTGGATTGCTTGGTTCAATGATACCCTGGAGACCACCTTTGGCATAAAAGTAGGGTTAGTTCTCAAGGACACTCTATCCTGATGGAAGATAAGGAAGGGCTGTACTGCCATTAATGCCTGTAATTCAGAAACCCTTCTTGCTGAAGTGATTGCAAGCAGGAAAGCAGTTTTCCAAGATAAGAACTGTAATTCTGCTGTTGCTGCTGGTTCAAAAGGGGGGAGTGTTAACTTTTCTAGCACAAAGTTCAGATCCCATGTAGGCAAAGGTGGCTTCCTTGGAGGCTTTACATTTTTAATTCCTCTCAGAAACTGCCTGAGTAGAGGATGAGAGAAGACTGGAGGATCCATGTTGTATTCTGCTGAAATTGCTGATGCATGAATCTTAATGGAGGAGTAAGACAGGCCATTGTGGAAGAGTTCTGCTAAATATTCCAGGATGTTAGCTATGTTTGCTAATGATACATTTTCTCCTTTTGCTGCACTCCAAATGAGGTATCTTTTCCATTTGGCTGAATAAGTTTTCCTTGTGGAGGGTCTGCGAGCCTCCAGGATAATGTCTTTAACCCTCTGAGATAAATCTGGGTTATTTTGTTTTATGTAATATTCCAAGCAGCTAGCTGCAGTGTTTTCAAGTTTGGATGCAGGATCTTGAAGTTGTTCTGTGTTAGCAGTAAAGGAACTAGAGGTAGAGGCCATGCGTGTGTCCGAGACATACTCCTCAGTAGCGGGTACCAATGCTGCCTCGGCCAGTCTGGAGCTATCAGGATGATCCTTGGGTGTTCTTCTTTGATCTTCAGTAGCACTTTGTGCATCAAAGGAAGTGGTGGGAATGCATATGCTGTCAGGTTTTCCCAACTGAAGGATAGGGAGTCCACCCTCCAAGCAAGTGGGTGGTATGTCCTTGTGCAGAATTTCCTCAATTGGTGGTTGTGCGGGGATGCGAACAGGTCTATTTCTGGTAGCCCCCATTTCTTTGTAATGGATTTGAAGATATCTGGATGCAGCATCCATTCGTGGGCATCCGTGGTAGTTCTGCTTAAGGTGTCTGCTAGTATATTTTCTTTTCCTGGCACAAATATGGCCTGGAGCTGAATGTTGAGGTTCAGGGCCACATTCCACAGGTCCATTGCCATCCGGCATAGAGGATATGAATGTGTGCCTCCCTGTTTGTTGATGTACCACATGACTGTGGTGTTGTCCGTCCTTATCAGCAAATGACCTTGTTGAAGAAACGGTCTGAATGTCTGAATTGCCTGTTTCACTGCCAGCATCTCTTTTTGATTTATGTGTAGTTTCAGCTGGTCTTGTGTCCATAGGCCTTGTATACACTTGTCCACCATGTGTGCCCCCCAACCGAGGTCTGAGGCGTCCGTGGTGATAGTCTGGCTTGGGTGAGGGCTGTGGAAAGGCAGTCCTCTGTTCAACTGACAGGCCTGAGCCCACCACAGGAATTCTTGCTTCAGGCATGGAATTATTGGAATTTGGGTTTCTAGGCTGTGCTTGTGCTGAGACCATAAATTCCTTAGATACCATTGCAACTTCCTCATATGTAGTCTGGCATGTGGAATCAATATTATGCAGGATGCCATGTAACCCAGGGCTTGCAGGACTTTCCTTGCTGTAAGCTGGTTCTGCGTTGTTAATGCCATGAAATAGAGTGGTAGTTGCCTTTGCTTTTCTGCTGTGAGAAATGCCATTTGATTTGATGTGTCCAGTTCTACACCCAAGAATGTTATCCTTTGGGATGGTACCAGCCTTGACTTTTTTATGTTGACTGTGTATCCCAGGGCTTGCAATAGGTGAATAACCTTTTCCAAATCTTTTCTTAATTTGATCTTGTTGTCCGCTTGTATCAGGCAGTCATCCAGGTATGGATAAATTTGAATTCCCTGAAGCCTGCAATGAGCAATTACTGATGCCAGGCATTTCGTGAATACTCTTGGCGCAGTAGATAAGCCAAAGGGCAATGCTGAGAATTGATAATGCTCTGATCCTACAAGAAATCTGAGGTATCTTCTGCAATCTGGTCGTATAGGGATGTGCAGGTATGCCTCCTTGAGATCTAGAGTCACCAGCCAAGACTCCTTGCCCAGCATGGGAAGAAGTTGCTGTAGGGTCAGCATTTTGAATTTTGGAACAATGAGATATGTGTTCAGAGCGGATAGGTCGAGAATAGGTCTCCATTGGTTTTCTTTTCTTGGTACCAGGAAAAGTCTGGAGTAAAATCCTTGTCCTTGTTCCATAGACCTTTTCTATAGCTCTCATCCTTAGTAAGTGGTTGATTTGTCCTAGAGCGTTTGTTTTTTGGCTTGGTGGTAGGTTTGGCATTCCTCTCTTTCTTGGTAGAGTATGGAAGTGAAACCTGTAGCCTTTGTCTATTGTCTGTAAAATCCATTTGTCTCCTGTAATGTAATGCCAGTTTACTGAAAATAAGGCTAGCTTTCCGCCTAAGGGTGCTTCCAGTTGTTCCCTGGTAGGCGGTATCAGAGCCAAGTCACTGTGCCTGTCCTGTGGAAGTGGTAGTAGCTGGATCTGTGGCAGTGCTTCTCTGGTTGTTAGGCTGCCACTGACGTCCCCTGTAGGCACCCCTGGATTGACCTCTGCCTCTTGGGCGCCTATTTCTGCCTCTCTGTGCTCTGGAGGTGTCTGGAAAGGACCAATTCTTCGAAGGCCAATTTCTACTAAACCTCGGGGGCTGGATCTGTAAGAAATCCTTGACTGTTTGGACAGATTTTGCTTTTTCTTCCACCTTCTTTAACACTTGCTGTGCAGGGGAGCCAAACAAGCTGTGTTTCTCCATGGGAGCATCTAGGAGCTTTGACTTTACATGGTCTGGTAAGGATTGCTCTTTTAACCATGCATGCCTTCTGATCACTGTACCAGTCATAGCTGATCTAAAGGAAGCCTCCAGTGCATCATAGCCGCATTTTAAGGAATGATTACTGACCTGCTGAGTGTTATGTACCAAATCCTGAAGGGACTTACGGTCTATAGGTTCAGGAGAGGACAGTTTTTTGTTTAGCTGATCTAACAAAAATTCCTGATACTGGATCATGTGGAATTGACAGTTTAAGGCCCTAGCCGAAAGAGTAGCAGAAGTATAAACTTTTTTACCCCATCTCTCTAATGCTCTAGATTCCCTTTCAGAGGGGAGGGGGATTTTGGCAGAGGCAGCTGCTACAGCTTTGGGGCCCTGTGAAATAGTTTCCGGATCTGCAATAGGAGCCTTAAACAAGTGATAGTGTGTGTCCGGGACCCTGTAGTATCTGTCGGGCTTAGCAGGGGCCGGGGGAAGAGAGTCAGGGGCAGTACAAGCATCATTAAATGCATCATCCACAACTGTTAGTACTGGAGGAATGGCTAAAGGCCTATGCTGTGGTAAATGTAAAAAGGTCCTTAGCCTTTTCCTAGAATCTGAAAAATCCTGGCCCTGCCATTGAAATTGCTCTCTCATAGCATGCAAGGTTTCCCCAAAAGAAAATTCCTCAGGAGGAGAGGCAGAAGGAATGGAGTCTTCTGCGTCAGAGTCCTCATATGGAGAATAAGGGCCTTCTGGGGGATTTGAGTTTTCTGAATCATCCGAGGAATAATCTGTTGAAACTGGCTCAGGGGGCTCTGCTCTAGGCCTCTTCTCTGGAGGGATGAGAGGCCCTGTCAGGGTGAGGTTGGGATCCCCTGATCAAAGAAATGAGATCCTCTGCCAGGCTGAGCATTTGGGAACTAGAGCTAGGCCTGTGTGAGGGGGTTTTAGTAGGCAAGGCCTTAGAAGATTTAGCTGCTTTAGCCCTAGAAAAAGCCTTGATAGACATGGATGCAGGGGGCCTAGCAGCTCCACGTGCAGGAGTAGATATGTCTAAGGGGATAGTATCTGATAAATCCTGAGAACCTGCAACAACAGGTGGAATTTCAGTAGCAGATTCAGCCATGCTGGAAGAGGCCTCGGTAGTAGGAGGCATGCTTTCGGCCGAAGGAAGAACCAAGGACTCGGTTTCAGCCGAAACCGAGACACTCGCGGTTGGCTTAACCGTGGTTTCGGACGAAACCGCGGACCGCGAGTGTCGGTCCTTTTCCTTACGCTTTTTAGCTAATTGAGAAGTCGGAGTCTCCGACGGCATGTTGTAAGCAAAAGCGGGGCCGAAAAACTCCTCAGCAAACTCCGACCGACGTCTAAGTGTTCGTCGGTTGAAGGAAGCACAGGCTAGACAAGCTGCTACGTCGTGGTCTGGGCCTAAGCAAGGAAGGCAGTAAGAGTGGAAATCCTTATGAGGTATTTGTTTCCCACAAGTTAAACAGTTATTTACTTTTTCTGACATCGGCTGAGGCAAGAAAGAGTCCCCACGGGTACTTAGCTTTTTAGAAGTCTTCGGTAGTAGTAATCTCTGGTTCTGACCGACCGGCACTTGCGAACAGCTTCTGCTTCGGGCACCGCGCGGCAAGAAAGACTGAGGAAAATGGCATCGGCTGATGCCTTTATACCCAACTGACTGCAGCTATGACGTCGGGTGAAGTGCGACATCAGCCGAAGCCAGACCCAGACTTTGGAATCCGGCCAACCGAAGGGCTGCCTGAGGCAGGACAACCCATATGTTAGGACTGCAGATGCATCCTTGAAGGACATCTGTACTATGTCCTTCAAGGATGCATCTGCAGTCCTAACATATGGGTAGAATACCATAGCCAAACTGGGGGAGGAGGCACTAAGATAAAGATGGTGTAGTTAAGATCCCTTGCAAAACAGCAGTTGCAAAACCTGCTCGGGATCTGGAGTATAAGGGAAGATTATAATGCTTGGCAAATGTATGCACGGAGCTCCAAGTAGCAGCTTCTAAAATGTCTTTGGTAGCCACCCCTCGTAGGAAAGCTGTAGTGGTGGCTGTAGCTCTTGTGGAATGAGGTCTGATATTTTCAGGAGTTATCTTTCCATGATAAGAGTAACAAAATCGAATGCAGTTTCCTATCCATTTTGAGATTGTCTGTTTTGAAATTGCTTTTCCTTGCATTCCTGTTGCATATGCTACCAGAAGCTGGTCAGTTTTTCTGCTGGTCTTAGTTCTGTCCAGATAGTAGCGTAATTGTCTGTGCACATCCAAGGTATGTAGCAGTCTTTCCCCCCTGTTCTGTGGGTTGGGGAAGAATGTAGGTAAATGAATCGCTTGGTTCAATGATACTCTGGAGACCACTTTTGGCATAAAGGTAGGGTTAGTTCTCAGAGAGACTCTATCCTGATGGAAGATAAGGAAGGGTTGTACTGCCATTAATGCCTGTAACTCAGATACCCTTCTTGCTGAAGTGATTGCTAGCAGGAAAGCAGTTTTCCAAGACAAGAACTGTAATTCTGCTGTTGCTGCTGGTTCAAAAGGGGGAAGTGTTAACTTTTCCAGCACAAAGTTGAGATCCCATGTAGGTAAAGGTGGTTTCCTTGGAGGTTTTACATTTTTAATTCCTCTCAAGAACTGCCTGAGTAGAGGATGAGAGAAGACAGGAGGATCCATGTTGTATTCTGCTGAAATTGCTGATGCATGAATCTTAATGGAGGAGTAAGACAGGCCATTGTGGAACAGTTCTGCTAAATATTCCAAGATGTGTGCTATGCTTGCCAATGAGACATTTTCTCCCTTTGCTGCGCTCCAAATGAGGTATCTTTTCCACTTGGCTGAATAAGTTTTCCTTGTGGAGGGTCTGCGTGCCTCCAGGATAATGTCCTTAACCCTCTGAGATAAACCTGGGTTATTTTGTTTTATGCAATATTCCAAGCTGCTAGCTGCAGTGTTTTCAAGTTTGGATGTAGGATCTTGTAGTTGTTCTGTGTTAGAAGTAAGGGACATAGAGGTAGAGGCCATGCGTGTGTCCGAGACATGCTTCTCAGTAGCGGGTACCAATGTTGCCTCGGCCAGTCTGGAGCTATCAGGATTACCCTTGGCTGATCCTCTCTGATCTTCAGTAGAACTTTGTACATCAAAGGAAGACGTGGAAATGCATATGCTGTCAGGTTTTTCCAGCTGAAGGAAAGGGAGTCCACCCTCCAAGCAAGTGGGTGGTATGCTCTTGTGCAGAATTTCTTCAATTGGTGGTTGTGTGGGGAGGCGAACAAGTCTATCTCTGGAAGTCCCCATTTCTTTGTTATGGTTTTGAAGATATCTGGATGCAGCATCCATTCGTGAGCATCCGTGGTAGTTCTGCTTAAGGTGTCTGCTAGAGAATTTTCTTTTCCGGGTACAAATCTGGCCTGAAGTTGAATGTTGAGATTCAGGGCCACATTCCATAGGTCCATTGCCATCCGGCATAGAGGATATGAATGTGTACCTCCCTGTTTGTTGATGTACCACATGACTGTGGTATTGTCTGTCCTTATCAGCAGATGACCCTGTTGAAGGAGTGGTCTGAATGCCTGGATCGCATGTTTCACTGCCAGCATCTCCTTTAGATTTATGTGTAGATTCAGCTGGTCTTGGGTCCATAGGCCTTGTATACACTTGCCCACCATGTGTGCCCCCCAGCCTAGGTCTGAGGCGTCCGTGGTGATGGTCTGGCTTGGATGAGGTTTGTGGAAAGGCAATCCTCTGTTCAACTGACAGGCCTGAGCCCACCACAGGAATTCTTGCTTCAGGCATGGAATTATTGGTATCTGGGCTTCTAGACTGTGCTTGTGTTGAGACCATACATTCCTTAGGTACCATTGTAACTTTCTCATATGCAGCCTGGCATGCGGAATCAATATTATGCAGGATGCCATGTAACCCAGGGCTTGCAGGACTTTCCTTGCAGTAAGCTGAGTTTGTGTTGTTAATGTCATGAAGTAGACTGGTAGTTGCTTTTGTTTTTCTTCTGTGAGAAAGGCCATCTGAGTTGATGTATCCAGTTCTGCACCCAAGAATGTTATCCTTTGGGATGGTACTAGTCTTGACTTTTGCATGTTGACTGTGTATCCCAAGGCTTGCAACAGTTGTATGACATTTTCCAAATCTTTTGTTAATTTTGCCTTGTTGTCCGCTTGTATTAGGCAGTCGTCCAGGTATGGGTAAATTTGAATTCCCTGAAGCCTGCAATTAGCAATTACTGATGCCAGGCATTTCGTGAATACTCTTGGCGCAGTAGATAAGCCAAAGGGCAATGCTGAGAATTGATAATGCTCTGATCCTGCAAGAAATCTGAGGTGTCTTCTGCAATCTGGTCGTATAGGGACGTGCAGGTATGCCTCCTTGAGATCTAGAGTCACCAGCCAAGACTCCTTGCCCAGCATGGGAAGAAGCTGCTGGAGGGTCCGCATTTTGAATTTTGGAACAATGAGGTATGTGTTCAGTGCGGACAAGTCTAGAATAGGTCTCCATTGATTTTCTTTTCTTGGTACAAGGAAAAGCCTGGAGTAAAATCCTTGGCCTTGTTCCATAGGTGGTACCTTTTCTATAGCTCTCATCCTTAATAAGTTGTTGATTTGTCTTAGAGTGTCTGTTTTTTGGCTTGGTGGTAGGTTTGGCATTCCTCTCTTTTTTGGTAGAGTGTGGAAGTGAAACCTGTAGCCCTTGTCTATTGTTTGTAAAGTCCATTTGTCTCCTGTAATGTAATGCCAGTTGTCGGAAATTAAGGCTAGTTTTCCGCCCAAGGGTGCTTCCAGTTGTTCCCTGGTAGGCGGAACCAGAGCCAAGTCATTGTGTCTGCCCTGTGGAAGTGGTTGTAGTTGAGTCTGTGGCAGTACTTCTCTGGTTGGTAGGCTGCCACTGACGTCCCCTGTAGGCACCCCCTAGATTGACCTCTGCCTCTTGGGCATCTATTTCTGCCTCTCTGCGCTCTGGAGCTGTCTGGAAAGAACCAATTCTTCGAAGGCCAATTTCTGCTAAACCTCGGAGGTTGGACCTGTAAGAAATCCTTGACTGTTTGGACAGATTTTGCTTTTTCTTCCACCTTCTTTAGAACCTGCTGTGCAGGGGAGCCAAACAAACTTTGTTTCTCCATGGGAGCATCTAGGAGTTTTGACTTAACATGATCTGGTAAGGATTGTTCTTTTAACCAGGCATGCCTTCGAATCACTGTTCCAGTCATAGCTGATCTAAAGGAAGCCTCCAGTGCATCATAGCCACATTTTAAGAAATGGTTACTGACCTGCTGAGAGTTATGTACCAAATCCTGAAGGGACTTGCGGTCTATAGGTTCAGGAGAAGACAGTATTTTTACTTAGCTGGTCTAACAAAAATTCCTGGTACTGAATCATGTGAAATTGACAGCTCAAGGCCCTGGCCGAAAGAGTAGCAGAAGTATAAACCTTTTTACCCCATCTCTCTAATGCTCTAGATTCCCTTTCAGAGGGAAGAGGGTTTTTGGCAGAGGCAGCTGCCACACCTTTAGGGCCCTGTAAAATGGTTTCAGGGTCTGCAACAGGAGCCTTATACAAATGGTAGTGTGTGTCCGGGACCCTGTAATATCTGTCAGGCTTGGCAGGGGCCGGAGGAAGAGAATCAGGGGCAGTACAGGCATCATTATATGCATCATCAACAACTGTTAGTACTGGAGGAATGGCTAAAGGCCTATGCTGTGGTAAATGTAAAAAAGTCCTTAGCCTTTTCCTTGAATCTGAAAAATCCTGGCCCTGCCATTGGAAGTGTTCCCTCATAGCATGCAAGGTTTCCCCAAAGGAAAATTCTTCTGGAGGAGAAGCAGAAGGAATGGAGTCTTCTGCATCAGAATCCTCATAAGGAGAATATGGGCCTTCCTGAGGGTCTGAAATGTCTGAGTCATCCGAGGAATAGTCTGTAGAGACAGGTTCCGGGGGTTCAGTCCTAGGCCTCTTATCTGGAGAGGGCTGAGAGGCCCTGTCTGGGTGAGGTTGGGATCCCCTGATCAAAGAAATGAGATCCTCAGCCAGGCTGAGAATTTGGGAACTAGAGGTAGGCCTATGTGAGGGAGTTTTAGCAGGTAAGGCCTTAGAAGATTTAGCTGCTTTAGCCCTGGCAAAAGCCTTGATAGACATAGAAGCAGGGGGTCTAGCAGCCCCACGTGCAGGGGTAGATATGTCAAAAGGAATAGTGTCTGACAAATCCTGGGTGTCTGCTTCTGTAGCAGTAAATTCAGTAGCAGATTCAGCCATGCTCTGTGAGGCCTCAGATATCGGAGGCATGCTTTCGGCCGAAGGAAGAATCGGGGACTCGGTTTCAGCCGAAACCGAGACACTCGCGGTTGGCCTAACCGTGGTTTCAGCCGAAACCGCGGGCCGCGAATGTCGGTCCTTTTCCTTGCGCTTTTTAGCTAATTGAGAAGTCGGAGTCTCCGACGGCATTTTGTATGCAAAAGCGGGACCAAAAAACTCCTCTGCAAACTCCGACCGACGTCTAAGTGTCCGTCGGTTGAAGGAAGCACAGGCTAGACAAGCTGATACGTCGTGGTCTGGGCCTAAGCAAGGAAGACAGTACGAGTGGAAATCCTTATGAGGTATTTGTTTCCCACAAGTTAAACAATTATTTACTTTGTCTGACATCGGCTGAGGCAAGAAAGAGTCCCCAACGGGTACTTAGCTTTTAGAAGTCTTCGGTAGTAGAAATCTCTGGATCTGACCGACCGGCACTTGCGAACAGCTTCTGCTTCGGGCACCACGCGGCAAGAAAGACTGAGGAAAATGGCGTCGGCTGATGTCTTTATACCCAATAAACAGCAGCTGTGATGTCGGGTGAAGTGCGACATCAGCTGAGGCCAGACCCAGACTTTGGAATCCGGCCGACCGAAGGGCTGCCTGAGGCAGGACAACCCATATGTTAGGACTGCAGATGCATCCTTGAAGGACATCCTTGATTGAATAAGGAAGCTAAAAATTTCAAAACTTCAGCCACCGGGGCAGTAATGGGATCTAATCCCCGGAGTTGGGCCCAAATGGCGAATCTCTTCCATTTACTATTATACATCTTCTTAGTCGAATTCTTGTGGGCCGAGGACAAGATATGTATAACTTCTGAGTCCAAAACCTGGTTCCTGACTATAGTCGGAAGTGGAGGAGCCAAGCTGTTAACCTCAGTGAGTGAAGGGACTGGTGAAGCTGTCCCGACTGGTGGATCAAGAGATCTGGAACCTGATCCAGGAACCATGGACCGTCCAGTGCGTATTTCCGAAGAAAAGGCAGCCAGACTTGACGAGGCCTGTATGGGGCAACTAAAATCATCTTGCACTGCAAGTGAATCGCTTTCTGGATCACCCTGGGAAGAAGGGGAACCAGTGAAAAGGCGTACAGTAAGCCGGTGGGCCAAGTTTGGACTAAGGCATCCTTGGGAAACCCCCCCGGGACGGGGTGAGAGAGAAGAACTGTAGACATTTCGTGTTGAGGGGAGTTGCAAAGAGGTCGCAACAAGGAGTTCCCCATCTTCTGAAGATCTGAGATGCTACTCTGTCGTTCAGAGACCACTCGTGCAGGGAGAGAATGGTTCTGCTCAGTCTGTTGGCTATCACACTGAATCTCCCCGGATTGTGAGTTGCTACCAAGAAACGGTTGGTTGCAACAGCCCAATTCCATACTTTCATGGCCTCTCTGCAAAGAGGGTAGGACCTGGTCCCTCCCTGTTTGTTCAGGTACCAGACTACTGACATGTTGTCGGACTGAACGGCAATCATACCCTGGGGGAGGTAGCTGTGTAGTGCTTGAAGCGATAGAAGCACCGCCCTCATTTCCAGTATGTTGATGTGTAGGGAACTCTCGTCGGGATGCCACGCGCCTTGGACTGACCTGCCCAGGTAATGTCCCCCCCCACCCTGTCTGGGAGGCGTCCGTAGTCAACGTGGCCACTGGAGGAGGAGGGACGAAGGGTCGCCCCTGATCCAGGTTGGAGGAGATAAGCCACCAATGGAGGTCCTTTTTGCACGTCTCCGTGATTATAATGTGGTGACTGAGAGGAAGTTCCTGATACGACCACTGGACCGACAGGAGCCACTGGAGAATTCTCATGTGTAATCTTGCTAAGGGGACCAGGAGAACGGTAGCCGACATGGAACCCAACAGTTGTAGGACCATCCTTGCTGGGGCTCGGCGTTTGAGAAGCAACGCTCAGACTTGAGATTGTAATGTTTTTATTCTCTCTGTAGGAAGATAGACCCGCATTTGACTTGAGTCTATCTCTACGCCGATAAAACGTATGTGCTGAGATGGCAGCAACACAGACTTTGCCCAATTGAACATGATTCCTAGGGAGGTGCCTAGAGATATAGTGGCTGCTAGGTTCTGTAATAGTAGACGCCTGGAGGTGGCAGTTAGGAGCCAGTCGTCTAGATAAGGAAACACCTGGAATCCTGGACTCCTCAGGTGAGCAGTCACCACTGCCAAACATTTGGTGAACACCCTGGGGGCTGTGGTGAGACCAAAGGGCAGTGCACAGAACTGGAAATGACTGTCTCCAAGGCTGAAGCACAGATGTCTCCTGGACGCCTGATCTACCAGGATATGATAATAGGCGTCCGTGAGATCTATGGAACACATCCAAACACCTTTCTCCAGTAGCGGGAGAATGGATTGTAAGGTGACCATCCAGAACTTGGACTTCTTGACTGATCGATTCAGGTTGCTGAAATCCAAAATGGGCCTCAAGTCCCCGGTCTTTTTTGGCACCAAAAAGAATTTTGAGTAAGTCCCTAATCCGGTCTGGTCTACGGGGACCGGTTGGATGACTCCTTTTTGAAGCAGCTTTGAAATTTCGATGGCTGCAATATCCCGTTGACTGGGTGGTGGGTCCGGGACTTTCCTGGATGGTGGTGGTGGTGGTGGGGGTTGCGAAAAAGGGATGACATAACCTCCGGCGATGATTCGGAGCACCCATCGGTCCCGACTGATACTCTCTCAGGCCTTTAGGTGCCTCAAAAAACGACCCCCGACTGGCTCTGGAGCTGCGCAGTCGGGCAATCCTTCAGGGATGCTGAAAGGTTGAAGAGCCATGAAAGGACTCGCGGTCTCCAGTGTTGCGAGGGCCTCTGCCGCCTCTGGGACGGCGTCATCCTGAAAAATTTCCCCCTCCTCTGCCTCTAGAAGGGGGATCGTCCTGCTGTGAGGGGTAATTCTTCTGAGAATTACGGAACCACATTTTCCCTCCTCTTTTAGCCTTGGGATAAGGCCAAAAGGGAGAGGAAAACAGTGCCCCTATGGCAGTCAAAGTCTTACCCTCTTGTTCACAGCGGGTCAAGGTGTCCTTTACCTTGGGTCCAAACAAAGAGGACCCATCAAAGGGAGCGTCGGCAAAGGAAGACTTGAAGGCCTCCGCAAAATGACACAGGTGGAGCCAGGCTTGTCTCCGCAGAGCAACACCCGTACCCGCCGCTCTACTCACCCCCTCGGCTGCATACGAAATGAGCCTCATGGACGAGTTCGATATCGACTATAGAGTAGCCAACTGAGAGCTAACCGTCTGGGCCAACTGCTCAGGTAGGTTACCAGAGAAGGTATCTGAGAGTTCCTTGATCAGATCCCTCTGAAGTCTAGTGAAGTGCGTCAGGTAATTCAGAGACCTTAAGGTAAAGGCTGCTGAAGTAAGGGTGCGCTTCCCGTACCGGTCCATGCTCCTAGACTCCTTATTAGGAGGATGGACGGACGTCGAAGCCTCTGCCACATCTTGCTGGGTAGCAGATGCCACCAACATAGCATCTACAGCCACTCCCTTGGTGAGAAATTCCTTTTCCGGGGGTGCTGACAAAAATTTGTTAGGGCGAGCAGGCACCGGTTCCACAGAATCTGGATGTTCCCACGCCCTTCAAGAGATCAAATCCAGGAGCTCATCGAAGGGCGGAGACACCGAGGAGGCGGAGGGCTGTGCCCCGAAGGCCTTGAGGAACACCGACTCGTCAGAGGAAGGGGGTTTGGTCTGCCAGCCGCCTCGTTGTTTGAGGACTTCCAGGATGTCCGCAAAGGAGACATCATCCGAGGACGACTTGGGGGACCCTTCCGCATCATCAAGATCGGTGTCCGAGGTGAGAGACTCGTCAGGGGAGTCAACGTGCTTCCTCTTGCACTGTCTTTTTCTTGGGGGTTCCTCCGAAGACTCTTCAGAGGGACCTCCAGGAAAAGGGGGACCCCCAATGGGGGTGACCTCAGGCCCCAGGGCTCCGCTGTCTTGAGTCAGGGGGACTACAAAGGAACCAGTCTCCATGCCTAGGGAAGCTGCCGGGGAGACAGTGGAGGTAGCCAAAGAAGATTTGGCCAAAGCACTCCTCATGGCTCTAAAGGCCGGACCCCCAGAATCCTGGGAAGGTCCGACCCCCAAAGCCATAACAGCAGACGGCACTCCCACAGCCAACGCACTGAGAGAGAGGCTCAGAACCGAAAACATCAGTCCTGAAGTGTCACCCCCGGGGCCGACCGAAGAGGTCCGTGTACCGTACTCCGACCCGAAGGCCGGGGTAGGAGTAAGGGTCGGAGTCGACCAGGAAACCTCCATCGGCTCCACCAGCACTGACTCCTACAGTGCCGAGGCTGTTGGAGGAGGAACCAAGGCTAAAGGGTGGACCATCGGCTCCGATGCCGACTGGGCTGGAGCCGAAACTAACTTTTGGAAGACTGGAGACTGAAACAGCCTTAGGAGCACCCTGTCAATGTCAGAATCCGACATCTTGGAAGACCGGGAGGAGATCGAATGGGTCTGAGTGAACTTCTCCACCGGCTCCGAAGGACTGGGGGACCGGCTCCGAATTGTCTCGATCAATATCGGTGCTGAAGGAAACTCCATTGTAATTTCCCTCGGTGCCAAAGAGGTCTTCGGCGTCGAAGGGGAAGAGTCTGAGCGGGCAACTCTCATCGGCTCCGAAATCAGTGGAGCTGATGAAGGTGACCCGCCTCTCGAAGCTCCAGCCATCGGCTCCGAAGCCAGAGGAGTCGAGGCTGGAGGCATCGAGGCAGACCGTTCCGCCCTCGGCTCTGAAGTCCGTGGAGCCGATGGAGAAGCCTGCCTAGATTTCTTTGTGGTCGGTTCCGACGGACTGGTCAGAGCCGACGATTTCTTTTTCTTAGAGGGAGAAGAAGAGGAAAATAAGGCCTCTTCAAAAGTAGGTTTGATAAGCCCTTTTAGGATCAATTTGTTTTTCCTCTCTTGGAGGACTCGAGAGGAAAAAGCGTGACACACACTACAAGACTCCTGAAGGTGTTTGGGGCCTAAACAGTAGACGCATAGGGAGTGATCGTCCGTTATGGACATCTTGTAATTGCATCGGGGTGCACTTTTTAAACCCTGAGGGTCTGTGCTCTTTAGACATAATTGAACAGTTAGTAGTCACAGGAAAAAATTATATCTAGCAACATATCTAACCCAGAACAATGGTTTTCGAAAATTTCTCTTCACAGTTAAACCAGAGAAAGACAACAAATAATTCACACAACAGGAGGGCCAAGAACCCTCTAACTAAAAACGGGTACTTGACCACCTCACAAAACTCACACAAGAAGGCTCACTCACGCGCGAGGGGAAGGCCCCTCTAACTTAAAAGGAAACCTTACCCTGAAAGACAACTTTACCACAAAAAAATAATCAGTAAAAGTCAATCATACACAGCGATAGCTGTTAAAACAGCTTTTGGGTTAAATTTAAGAAAATTCCTGACAGAAAATTCTTAGAAAGAAAGCACTTAGCTCAGCCAAGCTCGAGACCATGTCTTTGCTTGTAAAGCGGCAAACGAGATCTGGGGAATTAGTGGTGGTGCATCCTGCGATATAGAATAGCTCAGCCAATAAGAGACTTCGCTCTATAGTACAGCATGCCGAGTCGGAGCCGAGGATCGGCTCCGAACCCATCAGTACAGAATGTAGGCGAGATAGGATCACATAACATCTATTAGATCCAGTAACCAAAAGAAAAACCAAAGGGAAAAAAACAGAACTATGCTCAGAAAGGAGGACTAGGTCCTCTAATTCAAACGGGCCTAGCCCACTGGAACAGTTAGGGACACCAACTACACAAACATAAAACTCTGCAACAAGCAACAAGAAGAAATAGCTATTAAAATAGCTTTTGTGGTTGAACAAGTAGCAAATTTTGCAAGAGAAATAGAAAAAGAAGGTACTTAGCCACAGCCAAACAAGACCACGTTCTAGCTACACAAGCGGCAAACGAGATCTGGGGCTATGGAGCAGTGCAGCATGGGATACCTCCTTAGCCCAGCCAATGGGAGACTTCGAGCTAGTAAATAAAAGTTGGCCGAGTTGGAGCCGATATTCAGCTCCGAACCCGCGAGTAAGAAAGTAGGCGAGATTGGACTACATAACATCAAAAGTTTTGTATTTTTGAGAAGTGGTAATTGTCTTTCCAGTAAGCTGGTGTACACTGCTAGGTGTAACACTTGTGCATCATTTTATGTTGGAAAGATGGAGAGGTTATTTAAAACTAGGATATATGAACATTTATACGATATGAAAAATAAAAAGGAAACTAATGCTTTATACAAACATAGCACACAGTGTGCTGACTTTTGTGGTTTTAAATTTGCTATCCTTGATCTTGTTTACATTGAAGCTGGTGGGGGGAGGGGGGAGATTGGCAAAATGTCTTAAACAAAAAAGAACTATTATGGCAATTAAGACAAGCTGCTAAATGCTTTCCATCATTGAAGG
>NC_056728.1:833860920-833889844 GCF_019279795.1 Protopterus annectens | reverse complement strand
TTAAGGGGGCTGACAAGCTGTGCCCTGGACAAGACAGACCCAATTTAGCATAAGTTTCTACTGCAGCAGTGGGAATGATAAACATTTATCTTTTCATTTAAGCAACATTACAAATGAATGCAAACTGCACACTGATATCAAGACTGAAAGCATACCTTTTAAAGAACCTTCCCCACTTTCATCTCTAGGGCGTTTGTGCTTGTGGCTATGAACTGTTGAAATGAAAATTTCAAAATAAAATGTATTTTCCTAAATAATGCCTTTTCTTTTAAACATCATCATTACCTAACTTCCTTTATTTGTGAATTGACAATCAAATCAGTTTTCTAATATCATCGCACAAATCAACTTTACTTTCAATTTGCTTTAAAACTATTCTCTATATTATCTTGTGCATACAACTTCACTGTAAAGCCCTAACTTAACAGGACATGCTGAATAAAGTACAATACCAGACAGCCATCACCAATGTGTGATATATGGTTAAGGTAACAAAAAAAAGAAGAAGTTATGTACTCACCAAAACATTCCATGTGAGTTGTTCATCTCGTCTTCATTCTTACAGATGGGTTCGAAGCCGATACTCAGCTCCGAGTCGGCCTACTACAAAGCTCGAGGTCTTCAGACAGCTCGAGGCCAAGTCCCTATTCCATGATGCACCTTGAGTTACCTCAGATCTTGTTTGCTGCGTATAATAATACCATGTGGCATTCTATCACTCTTTAGTAGAAAAAGTACAGTTTTGTACCTACCATAAATGTAGATGTCCGACAGATATGCAACTGCAGTCATAACATATGGGTTGTCCTGCCTACTTTTATGCCAAAGGTGGTATCTAGGGTATCCTTGAACCAAGCTATTCACTTGCCTACGTTCTTCCCTAATCCACAGAATAAAGGGGAAAAACTTTTGCACACCCTGGATATACACAGACAACTACGCTACTATTTGGACAGAACAAAAACTAGCATAAAAACTGACCAACTTTTTGTAGCATATGCAACTGGGGTGCAAGGAAGAGCAATTTCCAAACAGACAATTTCAAAATGGATAGGAAATTGCATTCGCTTTTGCTACTCCTTTCATGGAAAGACAGTTCCTGAAAATATCAGGCCTCACTCCACAAGGGCCACGGCCACCACTACAGCCTTCCTAAGGGGGGTGGCTACCAAGGACATTTTAGAAGCTGCTACTTGGACCTCCGTGCATACATTTGCCAAGCATTACAATCTACCTTTATACTCTAGATCCAGAGCAGGGTTTGCAACTGCAGTCCTGCAGGGATCTTAACTACACCATCCTTTTCTTAGTACCTCCACCCCCAGATTGGCTATGGTATTCTACCCATATGTTATGACTGCAGATGCATCCTTGAAGGACATAGTACAGTTTTGTACCTACCATAAATGTAGATGTCCGATAGGTATGCATCTGCAGTCAGGATTACCCTCCCTCCTTCCCCTTTTTGGTATTCCTAGGGTGCTTACCCCTCTTTTAGCTAGCTGGGGGAATCTGTTATGGTGTATTTGTTTGTTTATTCATGTATATAATTTGCAAATGTTTGGAACTTTTCAGCATTTATCCAAATTTAGCCTTCCTAGAGGGCACCTGGCATCTGGGGCAAGAAAAACTGAGGAAAATGGCGTTGGCTGGTGCTTTTATAACCCAGGCGCTCTGGCGTCGGGGAAAGTGCGACATCAGCCGAGGCCAGACCCAGACTTTGGAATCCGGCCGACCGAGGGGCTGCCTGAGGCAGGACACCCCATATGTTATGACTGCAGATGCATACCTATCGGACATCTACATTTATGGTAGGTACAAAACTGTACTTTCTGGTTTCTCAGTCTTTCTATGTGATGTCCTTCAAGAATGTAACTGCAGTCATAACATATGGGTTGTCCTGCCTCAGGCAGCCCTCGGTCGGCCGAATTCCAAAGTCTGGGTCCGGCGTCGGCTGGTGTTGCCTCCTCTCCGACGTCACAATGGCTGGAGTATAAAGGCATCGGCCAACGCCATCTTCTTCAGTGTTTCTTGCCCCAGATGCCAGGTGCCCTCCTAGGAAGGCTAAATTTGGTAAATGGATAACAATAATCCAAACATGCACAACAGTAATAAACAGATACACCATAGGAAATACCCCCAGCTAATGGGATAAGGGGTAGGGACCCAAAAAAGAAGGCTACAGAGGGGTAGGAGGGTGGGAAAATCCGACTGCAGTTGCATATCTATCGGACATCTACATTTATGGTAGGTACAAAACTGTACTATGTCCTTCAAGAATGCAACTGCTGTCATAACATATGGGTTGAATACCATAGCCAAGCTGAGGGTGGATGGATCTATGATAAGGATGGTGTAGCTAAAATCCCCTGCAGGACTGCCGAAGCAAAGCCTGCTCGGGATCTGGAGTATAAAGGCAGGTTGTAGTGCTTGGTAAATGTATGCACGGAGCTCCATGTAGCAGCCTCTAGAATGTCCTTTGTTGCCACTCCTCTTAGGAAAGCTGTGGAAGTGGCTAAAGCTCTGGTGGAATGTGGCCTAATATTGGCAGGCACACCTTTTCCATGGAATGAATAGCAGAATCTGATGCAATGTCCAATCTATTTTGAAATTGTTTGTTTGGAGATTGCTTTTCCTTGTATTCCAGCAGCATAGGCTACAAACAGTTGGTCAGACTTTCTGGTGGCCTTAGTTCTGTCCAAGTAGTAACGTAGTTGTCTGTGTATGTCCAACGTATGCAGTAGTTTTTCCCCCTTGTTTTGAGGATTGGGGAAGAATGTAGGCAGGTGAATAGCTTGATTTAGAGACACCTTGGAAATAACTTTTGGCATGAATGTAGGATTTGTTCTTAAAGACACTCTGTCTTGATGAAAAATGATGAAGGGAGGCACTGCCATGAGTGCCTGAATCTCCGAAACTCTTCTTGCAGATGTGACTGCCAATAAAAATACCGTCTTCCATGAAAGAAATTGAATTTCTGAAGTTGCTGCTGGTTCAAATGGAGGAAGAGTTAATTTTTCCAACACATAATTGAGGTCCCATGCAGGTACTGGCTGTCTTCTGGGAGGTTTGATATTCTTTATTCCTCTTAGAAACTGTCGTAGCAAAGATGTGAAAACACTGGAGGGTCACAGCTGTATCTTGCTGAGATTGCTGAGGCATGAATCTTTATTGAAGAGTATGAGAGTCCAGTATGAAATAGTTCTGCCAAGTATTCTAATATCTGAGGTATACTCGGTAATGTTGTGTCCTGACCCCTGTTGGCACTCCAGATGCTGAATCTCTTCCACTTGGCCGAATAGGTTTTTCTGTTGGAAGGTCTGCGTGCTTCCAGCAAGATCTCTTGAACTGATTTGGAAAGAGAGCTAGGTGGAGAAATCATGGTAGCCTCCAGGCTGTCAGGTGTAATGTTTTCAGGTCTTGATGTACAGTCCTGTAATTGTGTTGTGTTAAGAGCAGGGGCCATAGGGTCAGAGGCCATGGTTTGGTCCGAGTTATGGTCAATAGCAATGGGTACCAGTGTTGCCTTGGCCAGTCCGGAGCTATCAAGATGCCTGTTGGTTGTTCTGCTTTGATCTTCAGTATCACCTTGGTCAGCAGAGGCAGAGGAGGGAATGCATAAATTTTCAGAGAATTCCAGCTGAAGGAGAGAGCATCCGTTTTCCAGGCTAGAGGATGGTGAGTCCTTGTGCAGAACTTTTCCAGGTGATGATTTAAGTGGGAAGCAAAGAGATCTACGTCCGGTCTTCCCCATGTCTTCGTCAGTTGAGAGAAAATGTGAGGATGCAGCATCCATTCGTGTGGATCCATAAAATTTCTGCTCAGCTGGTCCGCCAGTACATTGTCCTTGCCTGGTACAAACTGGGATTGTAAATGTATCTTCAGGCTCAGAGATTTTTCCCAGAGAAGCATTGTTAGTCTGCAGAGGGGATAAGAATGGGTGCCCCCCTGCTTGTTTATGTACCACATGACAGTGGTGTTGTCTGTCCTTATTAGCAATTGCCCTTGTTGTAGTGATTTTTCCAAAGTTTCGATTGCATGTATCACTGCCAACATCTCCTTTTGGTTTATGTGCAGATGCCTTTCCTTTGGCGTCCAAAAACCTTGAATGCATCTGCCCTCCATGTGCACCCCCCACCCATGGTCTGAGGCGTCTGTTGTAATTGTTTGGCCTGCTTGAGGTCTGTTGAAAGACATGCCTTTGTTTTGCTGACTGGCTTGAGCCCACCATAGGAATTCCTTTTGCAGACATGGAATAAGTGGGATTATGTCCTCTAGGCTTTGGTTGTGTTGAGACCATAAGTTTTTTAAATACCATTGCAGCTTTCTCATATGAAGTCTTGCCAAAGGTATCAGAAGGATGCAAGATGCCATGAACCCCAGGGCCTGCAAGATTTTCCTTGCAGTCAGCTGGGAGAGTTTTGCTAGGCCTTTGAAGTACTCTGGTAAATGCTGCTGCTTTTCCTCTGTGAGGTAGGCCATTTGGTTTTCTGTGTTCAGTTTGGCTCCTAGGAAGATAATCTGTTGGGATGGCAGTAGTTTTGACTTTTGAATGTTGACTGTGTATCCCAAGGCCTGCAGTAGATGCATGACATAGTCCAAATTTTCTTTTAAGGTTTGTTTGTTGTCTGCTTGTATGAGGCAGTCGTCCAGGTAGGGGTATATTTGAATCCCCTGCAGTCTGCAGTGTGCCACTACTGATGCCAGGCATTTCGTGAACACCCTGGGCGCAGTAGATAAGCCAAACGGCAATGCTGAGAATTGATAATGCTCTGTCCCTGCAAGAAATCTGAGGTATCTTCTGCAGCTTTGTCTGATTGGGACATGCAGGTATGCCTCCTTGAGGTGCAGAGTGACCAGCCAAGAACCCTTGCCCAGCATGGGAAGGAGTTGCTGCAACGTCAGCATTTTGAACTTTGGCACCATGAGAAAAGTGTTTAGAGTTGACAAGTCCAGTATGGGTCTCCATTTGTTTTCTTTTCTTGGAACAAGGAACAGCCTTGAATAAAATCCCTGGCCTTGCTCCTGAGGAGGAACCCTTTCTATTGCTTTTATACTTAACAGTTTGGAAACTTGAGTGAGCGCCTCTGCCCTTTGATGATGTGGCAGGTTTGGCATGCCTTGTCTTATTGGTAATGTGTGGAAGTGGAATCTGTAATCTTTGTCTATCAAATCCAGAATCCAGTTGTCCTTGGTTAAGATATGCCAGTTTTGAGAGAATAAGGATAATTTTCCGCCCAAAGGTGCTTCTCTTTGAACCTTTGTAGGTGGTACGAATGTCAAGTCATTGTGATTGTCCTTGTGGTGCAGCTGAACTGTCTGCGCCACTTCTTTGATTTGAAGGTTGCCATTGGCGGCCCCTGTAAGATCCTCTGTATTGCCCTCTACCTCGGGCACGTCTGCTTTTTCCCCTTTGAAACTTGTCTGAGCCGGGGAAGGACCAATTCTTTGAGGGCCAGTTTCTGCTGAATCTGGGTGGCTGAACCTGAAGGAAATCCTTGACTGTCTGTACTGACTTTGCTTTTTCCTCTATGGATTTCAGTACATCTTGTGCATTAGCACCAAACAGCTTCTGTTTTTCCAGAGGTGCATCAACTAACTTTACTTTAACATGGTAAGGCAAAGACTGATCCTTTAACCAAGCATGTCTACGTATCACAGCCCCAGTCATAGCTGCCCTACATGAAGCTTCCAATGCATCATAACCACACTGAAGAAAATGGTTATTAACCTGCTGAGTGTTATGTATATGATCCTGCAATGCCTTTTTATCAATAGGCTCAGGAGAGGCTAACTTTTTCTGTAAATCATCCAGGAGAAAATCTTGGTACTGAAACATGTGGAAAAGGCAGTTAAGTGACCTCATGGCTAGGGTAGTACAGGTATATACTTTTTACCCCATCTCTCCAGGGACCTTGCTTCTCGGTCTGCTGGCAGAGGGTTTTAGGCAGAGGAGGTAGCCACTCCCTTGGGGCCCTGTGAAATAGTTTCTAGATCCACAGAGTGGGCCTTAAAAAGGTGCTTGTGCATGTCAGGGACCCTGTAATATCTGTCCGGCATGACAGGAGCAGGAGGAAGAGAATCAGGGTTAGCACTGGAGTCAGAGAAAACATCATCCAAAACATCCATAACAGGTGGAATAGCCAAAGGTCTGTGCTGGGGAAGCTTGAGGAAGGTACAAAGCCTTTTCCTGGAGTCAGAGAATTCCTGGCCCTGCCATTGAAAATGTTCCCTAATAGAATGCAGGACTTCACCAAAAGAGAAATCCTCTGGAGGGGAGGCAGAGGGAATTGATTCCTCAGCATCAGAGTCCTCGTAGGCCTGGAAGGATTTTCTTGGGTATCAGAATGCTCAGAATCCCCAGAAGCTTCATCCAAAGAGAGGTCGTCTGCCTGCTCAGTTCTAGGCCTTTTCTCTGCAGGTGGCTGAGAACCCCTGTCCGGATGAGGCTGAGTCCCCCTGATAAGGGAAATAAGATCTGCAGCCAGAGACATGATCTGCTTATCAGATGAAGGGGCCTGGGTAGCAGGCTTAGGATGGGCCTTGGCCTGACTGGCGGCCTTAGCACATGCAAAGGCCTTGATGGATATGGAGACAGGGGGCCTAGCAGCCCCACGTGCAGGCGTAACCTTGTCCACAGAAATGGTGAGGGGTAGTTCCAGAACTTCGGTTTCTGGAGGAAAATCAACAACCGGCACCGGAGAGATCTCTGAGACCGAAGGTCGTGTTAACGCTGTGTCGTCGGCCTGGAGCGGTGGATTTACCACTTCCGAAGGGACCGGAGCACTAGCAGAGGGTTTAGGAGTAGCATCGGTAGTGGACGCGGGCCGAGGGTGTCAGTCCCGGTCCTTGCGGTTTTTAGCAGATTGGGTTGTCGGTTGATCCGACGGCATGATATATGCAAAAGATTCACCGAAAAAGTTCTCGGCGAATTCTGCCCGGCGCCTGAGAGTGCGCTTATTAAAGCAAGCACAGGCCGAGATGTCGTGGTCTGGGCCCAGGCAAAGAAGGCAGAGAGAATGGAAGTCCTTATGAGGTATTTGTTTACCACAAGACAAACAATTATTAACTTTCTCAATTTGTTCTGACATCGGCTGAGGCAAGAATAAATGTTCCCCAACGGGGTACTTAGCTTTTAGATGACTTCGGTACTGAAAACTCAGGAGCTGACCGACCGGCACTTGCGAACTGCTTCTGCTTCGGGCACCGCGCGGCAAAAAAGACTGAAGAAGATGGCGTCGGCCGATGTCTTTATACTCCAGCCATTGTGACGCCGGAGAGGAGGCGACACCAGCCGACGCCGGACCCAGACTTTGTAATTCGGCCGACCGAGGGCTGCCTGAGGCAGGACAACCCATATGTTATGACTGCAGTTGCATTCTTGAAGGACATCACATAGAAAGACTGAGAAACCAGAAAGTACAGTTTTGTACCTACCATAAATGTAGATGTCCGATAGGTATGCATCTGCAGTCATAACATATGGGGTGTCCTGCCTCAGGCAGCCCCTCAGTCGGCCGGATTCCAAAGTCTGGGTCTGGCCTCGGCTGATGTCGCACTTTCCCCGACGTCAGAGCGTCTGGGGTATAAAAGCATCAGCCAACGCCATTTTCCTCAGTTTTTCTTGCCCCAGATGCCAGGTGCCCTCTAGGAAGGCTAAATTTGGATAAATGCTGAAAAGTTCCAAACATTTGCAAATTATATACATGAATAAACAAACAAATACACCATAACAGATTCCCCCAGCTAGCTAAAAGAGGGGTAAGCACCCTAGGAATACCAAAAAGGGGAAGGAGGGAGGGTAATCCTGACTGCAGATGCATACCTATCAGACATCTACATTTATGGTAGGTACAAAACTGTACTATGTCCTTCAAGGATGCATCTGCAGTCATAACATATGGGTAGAATACCATAGCCAATCTGGGGGAGGAGGTACTAAGAAAAGGATGGTGTAGTTAAGATCCCCTGCAGGACTGCAGTTGCAAACCCTGCTCTGGATCTAGAGTATAAAGGTAGATTGTAATGCTTGGCAAATGTATGCACGGAGGTCCAAGTAGCAGCTTCTAAAATGTCCTTGGTAGCCACCCCACTTAGGAAGGCTGTAGTGGTGGCCGTGGCCCTTGTGGAGTGAGGCCTGATATTTTCAAGAACTGTCTTTCCATGAAAGGAGTATCAAAAGCGAATGCAATTTCCTATCCATTTTGAAATTGTCTGTTTGGAAATTGCTCTTCCTTGCACCCCAGTTGCATATGCTACAAAAGGTTGGTCAGTTTTTCTGCTAGTTTTTGTTCTGTCCAAATAGTAGCGTAGTTGTCTGTGTATATCCAGGGTGTGCAAAGTTTTTCCCTTTATTCTGTGGATTAGGGAAGAACGTAGGCAAGTGAATAGCTTGGTTCAAGGATACCCTAGATACCACCTTTGGCATAAAAGTAGGATTGGTTCTTAGTGACACTCTGTCCTGGTGGAAAATAAGAAAAGGCTGCACTACCATTAATGCTTGTAACTCAGATACTCGTCTTGCTGAAGTGATTGCCAGAAGGAATGCAGTTTTCCAAGATAGAAACTGTAGATCCGCTGATGCTGCTGGTTCAAAAGGAGGTAGTGTCAGTTTTTCCAGCACAAAGTTGAGATCCCAGGCAGGTAGAGGGGGTCTTATTGGAGGTTTAACATTTTTGATCCCTCTCAGAAATTGTCTGAGGAGAGGGTGTGAGAAGATAGGTGGATCCACATTGTATTCTGCTGAAATTGCTGAAGCATGAATCTTAATGGAAGAATAGGACAGGCCATTGTGGAACAATTCTGCTAAATATTCTAGGATATGTGCTAAGTTTGCCACTGTGACATCTGTGCCTTTTGATGTGCTCCAAATGAGAAATCTCTTCCATTTAGCTGAGTATGTCTTCCTTGTGGAAGGCCTGCGAGCTTCCAGGATAATGTCCTTCACCCTCTGAGATAAAACAGTTTGATTGGGACTTAAGGAATTTTCCAGGCAGTTAGCTGCAATGTTTTCAAGTTGGGATGTAGGGTCTTGAAATTGTTCTGCGTTAGAAGAAGAGGCCATAGGGGGAGAGTCCATGATTTTGCCTGAGACATGCTTCTTAATAGTGGATACCAGTGTTGTCTTGGCCAGTCCGGAGCTATTAGTATCACTTTTGGCTGTTCCTCCCTGATTTTCAGTAGAACCTTGTGCATCAATGGGAGAGGTGGAAAGGCATATACTGTTAGGGCTTTCCAGCTGAAAGAGAGAGAGTCCACCCTCCAAGCTTATGGGTGGTATGTCCTTGAGCAGAATGTCTTCAGTTGATGGTTGAGTGGGGAGGCGAACAGATCTATCTCCGGCATTCCCCATGTCTTTGCTATGAGCTTGAAGATGTCTGGGTGCAGCATCCATTCGTGTGCATCCATGGTAGTTCTGCTTAGGCTGTCCGCCAGTGCATTTTCTTTCCCTGGCACGAATTGGGCCTGTAGTTGGATATTGAGGTTCAGGCATAGATCCCACAGATTCATAGCCATCCGGCATAGCGGGTAAGAATGTGTGCCACCCTGTTTGTTTATGTACCACATGACCGTGGTGTTGTCTGTCCTTATTAACAGTTGTCCTTGTTGGAGGAAGGGTTTGAATGCCTCAATTGCATGTCTCACTGCCAGCATTTCCTTTTGGTTTATGTGCATGCTTAGCTGCCCTTGAGGCCATAGGCCTTGGATGCATTTGTCCTCCATGTGTGCTCCCCATCCTCGGTCCGAGGCGTCTGTGGTGATGGTCTGCCTTGCTTTTGGTTTGTTGAAAGGCAACCCTCTGTTGGACTGGCAGGCCTGAGCCCACCACAGGAATTCCTTTTGAAGGCATGGAATGATTGGTATCATGGTTTCTAAACTGTGACTGTGTTGAGACCATACACTCCTTAGGTACCATTGTAATTTCCTCATATGCAGCCTGGCATGTGGGATTAGAATTATGCAGGATGCCATGTAACCCAGGGCCTGCAGGAATTTCCTTGCAGTAAGCTGAGTTTGTCTTGTCAAAATCATGAAGTAATCTGGAAGTTGTTTTTGCTTTTCTTCTGTGAGAAAGGCCATTTGGGTGCTTGTGTCCAGATCTGCACCCAAAAAGGTTATCCTTTGGGATGGTACTAGTCTTGACTTTTGGATGTTGACTGTGTATCCCAAGGCCTGTAACAGGTGTATGCTATAGGCCAAGTCCTTTAACAATTTGTTCTTGTTGTCCGCTTGTATTAGGCAGTCGTCCAGGTATGGATAAATTTGAATTCCCTGTAGTCTGCAATGTGCAACTACTGATGCCAGGCATTTCGTGAATACTCTGGGCGCAGTAGATAAGCCAAAGGGCAATGCTGAGAATTGATAATGCTCTGATCCGGCAAGAAATCTGAGGTGTCTTCTGCAACTTGGTCGGATAGGGACGTGCAGGTATGCCTCCTTGAGATCTAGAGTCACCAGCCAAGACTCCTTGCCCAACATGGGAAGAAGTTGCTGTAGTATCAGCATTTTGAATTTTGGCACAATGAGATAAGTGTTGAGTGCGGACAAGTCGAGAATAGGCCTCCATTGATTTTCTTTTCTTGGTACAAGGAATAGTCTGGAGTAAAATCCTTGGCCTTGTTCTGAACATGGTACCTTTTCTATTGCTTTCATCTGAAGTAACTTGCTGATTTGTTTTAAAGCCTCTGCCTTCTGATTTGGTGGAAGGTTTGGCATTCCGCTTCTTTTTGGCAAAGTGTGGAAGTGAAACCTGTATCCTTTGTCTATTATTTGCAATGCCCAAGTATCCTTTGTAATGTAATGCCAGTTTTTTGAGAATAAAGCCAGCTTTCCGCCCAAGGGTGCTTCCAGTTGATCCCTGGTAGGCGGAATCAGAGTCAAGTCATTGAGTCTGTCCTGTAGTAGTGGTTGTTGTAGCTGTTGCACTACTCCTCTGGTTGGCAGGCTGCCACTGACGGCCTCTGTAGGAGCCCTTCAATTGACCTCTGCCTCTAGAGCGCCTGTTCCTGCCTCTCTGGGCTCTGTCCGAGTCTGGAAAGGACCAATTTTTTGTAGGCCAGTTTCTGCTGAATCTCGGTGGTTGAACTTGCAGGAAATCTTTAACTGTTTGCACAGATTTTGCTTTTTCTTCAACCTTTTTTAGAATCTCCTGAGCAGGGGAGCCAAATAAATTTTGTTTCTCCATTGGAGCATCGAGGAGTTTAACTTTGACATGGTCTGGCAAAGATTGCTCCTTCAGCCAGGCATGTCTACGAATAACTGCCCCAGTCATAGCTGATCTAAATGAAGCCTCCAGTGCATCATAGCCACATTTTAAGAAATGATTACTAACCTGTTGTGAGTTATGTACCAAATCCTGAAGGGATTTACGGTCTAGGGGTTCAGAAGGAGAAAGTTTCTTATTCAATTCATCTAGCAAATACTCTTGGTACTGTATCATATGGAAGTGACAGTTTAATGCCCTGAGAGAAAGAGCTGCAGATGTATACACCTTCTTACCCCATCTCTCTAAAGCTCTAGACTCTCTATCAGAGGGTAGGGGATTTTTGGCAGTAGCGGCTGCAACCCCTTTAGGGCCCTGAGAAATAGTTTCTGGATCTACAGAATGGGTTTTATACAGATGGAAATGAGAATCCGGGACCCTGTAATATCTGTCAGGTTTGGCAGGTGCCGGAGGAAGAGTATCAGGGGCTGTACTGACATCATTGTACACAAGAGTATCAGGGGCTGTACTGACATCATTGTACACAAGAGTATCAGGGGCTGTACTGACATCATTGTACACATCATCAATTACATTTAGAACAGGAGGTATAGCTAAGGGCCTATGCTAAGGCAAATGCAAAAAGGTCCGTAATCTTTTTCTAGAATCAGAGAAATCCTGATCTTGCCATTGAAAGTGCTCTCTCATGGAGTGTAAAGTCTCCCCAAAGGAAAATTCTTCAGGAGGGGAGGCCGAAGGGATGGATTCCTCTGCATCTGAATCCTCATAAGGAGAGTAAGCCTCTTCCTGGGGGTCTGACAACTCAGATCCATCCATGGAGTCATCTGAGGAGAGGGGTTCAGAGGGGTCAGTCCTGGTCCTTTTGTCTGGAGGAGGTTGAGAGGCCCTGTCTGGGTGAGGTTGTGAACCCCTAATTAAGGAGATAAGGTCCTCAGCCAGGCTGAGGATCTGTGAACTAGAGGAAGGCCTCTGTGGTGTAGATTTGGTAGGCAAAGCTTTAGAAAGTTTGGCAGCTTTAGCCCTAGAAAAGGCCTTAATGGACATAGAAGCTGGGGGCCTAGCTGCCCCACGTGCAGGGGTAGAAATGTCCAAAGGTATGGTGTCGGACAAATCCTGAACACTAGCTTCGGTAGGTAGTTCTGAAGCCGACTCAGCCGGGGCCTCTCGGGCCTCGGCGGTCGGAAGTATGGTTTCGAAAGAAGGAATCGTCGAGGACTCGGTTTCAGCCGAAACCGAGACACACACGGTAGGCCTAGCCATGGTTTCAGCCAAAACCGCAGGCCGCGAGTGTCGGTCCTTTTCCTTGCGTTTTTTGACCATATGCGAAGTCGGAGTCTCCGACGGCATTTTATAAGCAAAAGCGGCTCCAAAAAATTCCTCTGCAAACTCCGACCGACGTCTAAGAGTTCGTCGGTTGAAGGAGGCACAGGCTAAACAGGCCGATACGTCGTGGTCTGGGCCTAAGCAAGGAAGGCAGTAAGAATGGAAATCCTTATGAGGTATTTGTTTCCCACAAGTTAAACAATTATTTACTTTGTCTGACATCGGCTGAGGCAAGAAAGAGTCCCCAACAGGGTACTTAGCTTTTTTCGAAGTCTTCGGTAGCTGAAATCTCTGGATCTGACCGACCGGCACTTGCAAACAGCTTCTGCTTCAGGTACCGCGCGGCAAGAAAGACTGAGGAAAATGGCGTCGGCTGATGCTTTTATACCCCAGACGCTCCGACGTCGGGGAAAGTGCAACATCAGCCGAGGCCAGACCCAGACTTTGGAATCCGGCCGACCGAGGGGCTGCCTGAGGCAGGACAACCTATATGTTATGACTGCAGATGCATCCTTGAAGGACATCAGAACTAGTATCTCAGTCCTCAAAAAAACCTTGGAGGGGGTTGGTGGGTGGGAAGTAAGAATGAAGGCAAGATGAACAACTCAAATGGAACTTTATGGTGAGTACATAACTTCTTTATGTGAAGTTGTTCTATCTCGCCGTTCATTCTTACAGATGGGTAGCATCCCAAGCACCATCTTTCTCGGGTGGCTCACGGGAGTATATTTTTTAGGACAGTAGACCAAAAAAGACCCTGTCCCTGGAGGCCTTGTCGACATTATAATGAGTTATGAAGGTATGAGGTCTTGACCAAGTAGCTGCTGCACAAATGTTGCCTATAGGAAGCCTAGCAAAAAAAGCAGAAGATGTGGACACTGCTCTGGTAGAATGAGCTTTAAATTTGTGTTGATCAGTATATTAGCAGCTGAATAAGTAAATGTGATACAAACAGATAACAATCTAGATAGTGTTGTTTTTGCCACTGCCATACCTTTTCTGGAATCTGAAAAGGAAACGAGAAGTTGTTCTGATTTTCAGAACTCTTTTGTTCTATCCAGGTAATATCTGAGCTGTCTATGAACATCAAGCTTGTGCAGCATATACTCTAAGTTGCTGGTGTGTTTGGGAAAGAGCACTGGTAAATCTTTGATCTGGTTAAGGTTAGCTTCAGTACAAACTTTGAGCAAAAAAAAAAAGAAATTATGTCTTACTATAACCGGAGCCGTGTTGGATTTATACCAAGCTTGCGTGCACCAAAAACTCTCAAGCTAAGCTGCTACCCACAACGCCTTTTGCTCAGTTACATCAGATCGAGTTTGCATGCAACATATAGAGAAAGATTAAGTCAGAGGCCATCTCTGAGCAGAAATCCAAATACACCACAAAGACCTAGAAGATCCGTCAGGAACCTTAGGAGGGGGTCGGTGGGAGGGTGTGATGACTGGAAGAAGATCGACAACTCAGATGGAACATTATGGTAAGACATAACTTCTTTATCTGAAGTTGTTAATCATCTTCCTATTCATCACCGATGGGACCGAGTCCCGAGCTACTTGGAGAACCTGACTGGCCATTATAGAAGAACATTCCAGAGAACCATTGAATCAAAGGCCGCTCTTCCCCTGGAGATCAGATCCAATTTGTAATGTTTAATAAAAGTGTGGGGCTTAGTCCAAATGACAGCTGCACAAATATCATCCATGTCGGCCCTAGAGTGGAAGGCAAGAGATGCTGCAATAGCCCTAGTTGAATGAGCTTTGATTTGGCCAGGCTTAGATCCCTCCGTAATGTGAAGGCAATGTAATCCCTGAGCCTTTTAGATAAAGTCACCTTTGATACTGCACCTCCCATTCTAGGGCCCGCAAAGGAAAGAAAAAGCTGGTCTGACTTACAAAATGATTTAGTTCTGTCCAGATAAAAGTGCAATTGTCTATAAACATCCAGGGAATGAAGACAGTATTCTCCCTTGTTAGAGTAATTTGGGAGAAACACGGAGTTCGATGGACTGGTTAATCAAAAAGTCAGAAACCATTTTGGGGAGAAATGATGAGTTAGTTCGAAGTCATACACTATCCTTATGAAAGATCAGATAAGGGCTCTTGATACATAATGCTTGTAATTCAGAAATCTGTCTTGCTGAAGTTATAGCCACCAGGAATAAGGATTTCCATGATAAGAATTTTAGATCACAGGTGGCAGCTGGCTCAAACGGTGGCAGGGAGAGAGCCTGCAGAACCCAGGACAAATTCCATGCCTTCACCAGCTGTCTGATGGGAGGCCTGCTGTGAAAAATACCCTTGAGGAAGGTCTTGCAAATACGAGAGGAGATAAGCAGTACTCCTTCAGACCAGTTATGGAAGTTGGAAATAGCTGCTAGATGGACTCGAATGGTAGAAGCCGAGGCCCCTTTGTCGAACAGCTCAGCCAACTAATGAAGAGTAGTGGCTACAGGGGCTGAGCGGGTCTAGCTCATGATTACGTGACCAAATAGACCATCTTTCCATTTATCCCTGTGAAGTTTTCTGGTGGATGGTTTATGAGAAGCCAAAATAATATCCCAGACGGGAAGAAAGGGTTTCCTGCCTGGCAACTAATGGAAGTGAAGAAATCAAGCTGTCAGTTTAAGGGCGGACAGATTCGGGGGAGTCAGCCTTTGTGGGTGAGACATTAGATCCTGTCGAGTGTCTAGGATACAGGAGATTGTAACAGATGAGGTTGAAGGAAGGGGAACCACACTTGATGAGGCCAGAACGGAGCGATGAGGATCACTTTGCTTCTCAACCAGATGGCCTTCTGTAGAACAAGTGGAATCAGAGGAATCGGAGGGTAAGCATAAAGAAGACCCATGGGCCAATCGTGGACTAGAGCGTCTCTTAGTGACTCCCTGAGAGGGGGAAAGAGGGCAAAGTAGCTGCTGCATTTTGTATTTGAAGGGGAGGAGAAAAGGTCGCAACATGGCTGGCCCCAACAGCTGAAAATTAGAAGTTATGTACCTACCATAACGTTCCATGTTAGTTGTCTTCTCTCACCTTCTTTCTTGCTGGATGGGTTCGGAGCTGATCCTCGGCTCCGACTCGGCACTTGCTAAGCTCGAGAGTCACTTTTACCAGCTCGAGGCAGCCCCATATCCCATGATGCAAGGCAGTAAATACCCAGATCTCGTTTGGTACCTAGAGGGAAAACTACCTAGCATAAAAACTTTCCACTAAGGAAAGAAGAGCAATTAGCCTAAAAAGGCTGTAAGGGGAAAAGTACAGTTTTGTACCTACCATAAATGTAGATGTCCAATAGGTATGCATCTGCAGTCATAACATATGGGTTGTCCTGCCTCAGGCAGCCCCTCGGTCGGCCGGATTCCAAAGTCTGGGTCTGGCCTCGGCTGATGTCGCACTTCACCCGACGTCATAGCTCCCGGGGTATAAAGGCATCAGCTGACGCCATTTTCCTCAGTCTTTCTTGCCTTGGTGCCGAAGCAGAAGCTGTTCGCAAGTGCCGGTCGGTCAGATCCAGAGATTTCAGCTACCGAAGACTTCTAAAAAAGCTAAGTACCCCGCTGGGGACTCTTTCTTGCCTCAGCCGATGTCAGACAAAGTAAATAATTGTTTAACTTGTGGGAAGCAAATACCTCATAAGGATTTCTACTCTTACTGCCTTCCTTGCTTAGGCCCAGACCACGACGTATCAGCTTGTTTAGCCTGTGCTTCCTTCAACCGACGGACACTTAGACGTCGGTCGGAGTTTGCAGAAGAGTTTTTTGGTCCCGCTTTTGCATATAAAATGCAGTCAGAGACTCCGGACTACACATTTAGCCAAAAACGCAAGGAAAAGGACAGACACGACGCCCGCGGTTTCGCTGAAACCACGGTTAGGCCTACAGTGTCTCGGTTTCGCTGAAACGAGTCCTCGGTTCTTCCTTCGGCCGCAAGCATGCCTCCGACAACCGAGGCCACAGAGGCCCCTGCTGAGTCGGCTACAGAAATTCCTACCGAAGAAGCAGGCACACAAGAATTGTCCGACACCATTCCGTTGGACATCTCTACTCCTGCATGTGGGGCAGCTAGACCCCCTGCTTCTATGTCTATTAAGGCCTACTCCAGGGCTAAAGCAGCTAAACTTTCCAAGGCCTTGCCTACAAAAGCTCCCCCTCACAGACCTTCCTCAAGTTCTCAGATTCTCAGCCTTGCTGAGGACCTTATTTCTCTGATCAGGGGATCCCAACCTCACCCAGACAGGGCCTCACAACCCTCCTGAAAAGGCCTGGGACTGAACCCCCTGAACCTGTCTCCTCTGACTATTCCTCGGATGGATCAGATTTATCAGACCATCAGGAAGGGCCATACTCACCTTATGAGGATTCGGATGCAGAAGACTCCATTCCTTGGAGTATCTTGGAGAAAGAAGGTGAGAGAAGACAACTAACATGGAACGTTATGGTAGGTACATAACTTCTAAATGTTAAATTGTCAATCTCGCCTTCATTCTTGTTGGATGGGACCGTCCTAGCACCTCTATCCTGGGTGGCTCAATGGAACAGACTCTTGAGAACCGTGGAACCAAAACCGGCTCTATCCCTGGAGGCCAAATCCAATTTGTAATGAGAAACAAAGGTATGAGGAGTGGCCCAAATGGCTGCTGCACAAATAGTATCTAAGGGTAGCCTAGCCTGAAAAGCTGTAGAAGTGGCTAGGCCTCTAGTGGAATGTGCCTTTGGTTTTGAGCACAGTTGTTTGCCCCTAAGTTGATAAATCTCAGAAATGGTGGAAGATAGCCATCTAGATAAGGTCACTTTGGAAACAGGGAGGCCTTTCTTATTTTCAGCATAAGAAAGAAAAAGCTGATCAGACTTCCTGAATTGCTTTGTTCTGTCCAAATAATATCTGAGTTGGCGGGGAACATCTAGATAATGTAATTTTTGTTCCGATCTGTTGGAATAATTTGGAAAAAATATAGGGAGATCAATGGATTGGTTTAAATTTGTTTTTGAAGCAATCTTGGGCAAAAAGGATGGATTAGTTCTCAAGGATACTCTGTCCTTGTGGAAGACCAAATATGGGGGACGAACAGAGAGGGCATGAAGTTCTGACACTCTCCTAGCCGAGGTAATAGCGACAAGGAAGAGTGTCTTCCACGAAAGAAACTTTAGTGAACATGAAGCAGCTGGCTCGAAAGGAGGAAGAATTAAGGATGTCAGCACTAGATTTAGGTCCCATTGTGGAGGAGGACTCCTGACAGGGGGCTTCAGGAGAAAAATTCCTCTCAGAAAAGCTCTACAAAGCTTGTGGGACATAATGTTGTGATCTGCAAACCCGACATGAAAGTTCGAGATTGCAGCCAACTGAACTTTGACCGTGGAAGATGAAGAACCCGAGAGAAAGAATTCCGCTAGAAAATCCAAAACTGCATGAACAGGGGCAGTAAAGGGATCTATATTCCTTGATTTCGCCCAAAGGGAGAAACGTTTCCACTTACTAGAGTAAATCCTTCTAGTAGAGGATTTAAGGGAAGCTACTATGATATCCCTAACAGGGTTAGAGATCATAGGAAGCCTGGCTAAGGAAGGAAGTGGAGCAACCAAGCTGTGAGGTTGAGAGAAGGAATGGACCGATGCATCTGACCTGATTGGTGGATCAGAAGATCTGGCGCTGGGTCCAGATGCCACGGCTGCACCAAGATGACGATGAAGGAACGGAAACCAAATTTGTTGAGGCCAATACGGGGCAATGAGAATCATTTTGGCTCTCAAAACGGTAGCTTTCTGGAGTACCTGTGGTATCAATGGAAAGGGAGGAAAGGCATAAAGACGTCCCTGGGGCCAATCTTGGGTAAGAGCGTCTCTGGGGGGATGGCCCGGAAGTGGGAAGAGAGAGAAGAAGACTGGGCATTTGCTGTTTTGGGGAGTAGCAAAAAGATCGCAACATGGGCGGCCCCACTTCTGAAAAATCTCCTCCACTATAGATTGCTTGAGAGACCACTCGTGAGGCATGAGTATAGCTCTGCTCAATCTGTCCGCTAAAATGTTGGTTTTCCCAGGGATGTGTGTTGCTACCAGAAACCGATGAGAGGAGATCACCCATTGTCAAAGTCTGAGAGCCTCTCGACACAAGGGGTAGGACTTGGTTCTGCCCTGCTTGTTGATGTACCATACTACGGACATGTTGTCCGTGTGAACTGCAATCGTTCCCAAGGGAAGAAAGTCGTTGAGGGCTTGCAATGATAAAAGCACTGCTCTCATCTCTAGGACATTTATGTGCAGGTGGTATTCGAACGGTTGCCACGTCCCATGAACCATCCTGCCCTGATAATGACCCCCCCCCACCAGATCAGGGAGGTGTCCGTAGTGACTGTGGCTACCGGGGCCGGGGAAACAAAGGGTCTGCCCTGATGGACTTGGGGAGAAGAAATCCACCAGGATAGATGGTTTTTGCCAGTTTGTGTCACCAGGATCTGGTGACGCATGGGAAGCTGTTGGAAGGACCATTGGGTGAACAACATCCATTGAAGGAGACACATGTAAAAACGGGCCAAAGGAAGAAGAGTAATGGCAGCTGCCATGAGGCCCAATACTTTCAGGACCAGTCTGGCTTGCACCTTTTAGCTGGCAAGGATGATCTGCACATGGTTTTGGATATCTAGGATTCTCTGGCTTGTGAGGTTTGCTGACATCCGAACAGTGTCGAAATTTGCGCCTATAAAAGTAATAGATTGGCAGGGCAATAAGGAGGATTTTTCGTAGTTGACCGAAATTCCTAACTGAATGCAGAGATTTAGGGTGTAATCTCTGGCTTGGAGAAGTTGATGCCTGGTGGTGGCTGAGAGGAGCCAGTCGTCGAGATACGGAAACACCTGGAATCCTTGACGTCTCAGGTGAGCGGTGACCACTGCCATGCATTTGGTGAACACTCTGGGGGCTGTAGTGAGACAAAAGGGCAGGGCTCTGAATTGAAAATGACTGGACCCCAGCCGAAAGTGGAGAAACCTTCTGGAGCGTCTGTAGATTTTTATGTGATAGTACACATCCTGAACGTCTATTGAGCACATCCAGTTGTCTTTGCCTAGTAAGGGCAAACTCGATTGAAGTGTGACCATCCGATATCTTGTCTTTTTCACCGACTTGTTGAGTCGGCTGAGGTCCAATATTGGTCTCCAATCTCCCGTCTTTTTGGGAACCAAAAAGAACCTTGAGTAGATTCCAGGCTCTGAATGGTCTGTTGGAATTGGCTGAATGGCCCTTTTTTGTAGAAGCTTTGATACTTCTAATTTTGCGATTTCCCTTAGACCGGGTGGAACATCTGGAAGGGAATTTTTGTGAGGGAAGGGACTTTCCTCGAAAGGAATCTTGTAACCCTCGGATATGATCGACTGTACCCATTTGTCTTGCGAAAGGGAAAGCCAGGCTTCTGGGTACAGCGATAATCTTCCCCCGACTACCTCCAAGGGTGGACAGTCGGGCAACACCTCAAGGATGCTGGAAGGGCTTGTCAGAGAGAGTCTCTCTGCTGCCCTGGTTCTGCGGACCCCCTCTGCCCCTAGGGTGGTGTCTGTTGTTATTACCCCCTCTGCCTCTAGGGGTAAACTGACCACGTGTGTCCGGCGTGACTCCCTGAGATTTTCGGAACCACATCTTTCCCCCGTTCTGTCCTTTGGGGTAAGGCCTAGAAGGGGTGGAAAAACGGACTCCTACGGCAGAAAGAGTCTTGCCGTCTTGCTCACACCTGGTCAACGTATCCTTCACCTGAGGACCAAACAATGTTGTCCATCGAAGGGAGAGTTTGTGAAGGACGCCTTAAAGGGGTCTGCAAAATTACAGAGCCGCATCCAGGACTGACGTCTAAGAGCCACTCCTGTCCCTGCAGCTCTACTCGCTCCATCTGCTGCATAAGAAATTAGCCGCATGGAGGAGTTGGTTATGGAGTTAAGGATTCCTAGCTGAGAAGCAATCTTCTCCTGAGCCCCTGCAGCTGAAGGATCCTGTACTACTTCACCTAATTCTTTAAGGATGTCCCTTTGAAGTCTGGTGAAGTGACATAAATAATTCAGCGAACGCATGGCAAAGGTCGCTGAGGAAAACATCTGCTTACCATACCTGTCCATGGTCCTAGAATCCTTGTTAGGAGGATGGACTGGTATGGAAGGATCTGCAATTTCCTTCTTGGTGGTGGCCGTCACCACCATGGCATCAACAGGGACACCTTTTATAAGAAATTGTTTCTCGGAAGGGGCTGTAATAAATTTAGAAGGCCTCCTGGGAACTGGTTCCATGGAATCAGGAGATGCCCGCCTTCCGAGCTATCACCTGCATGAGGGGGTCGAAAGGCGGAGACACCCAGGAGGTGGAGGGTCGAGATCAAGCGCCTCTAGGTATACCGACTCATCCTCGGAGGGATTAATGGAGGCCAGTTTCCCTCTGTTTTAGGAGTTCTAGGATGTCTGAAAAGGAGACATCCTCAGAGGGGGATCTTGGGGACCCCTCCGACTCATCTAAGTCAGTATCTGAAGTTGTAGACTCAGGGGAGTCTAGGTGCTTCCTCTTACAGGTCCTCTTACGAGAGGATCTCCTGGCGGATCAGGAGAATCCTCGGAAGAGAGGTTCTTCCAGTGGGGAAACCTGAGGCGATAGATCTCTCGGTCCGGGAGCAAGAGCGGGAAGAGACATCTACAGGCGCCATAGAGGGAGGAGCTAAGGGGATAGACTGCTGACTGACCCCGAGGGCCAGCACACTCCTCATCACCTCGAAGGCTCCCCTCCCAGGGAGATCCGAGAGACCCCGCTCGAAGAAACAGGGGCCCCCGG
Source organism: Protopterus annectens (assembly GCF_019279795.1). Classification (NCBI taxonomy): domain Eukaryota; kingdom Metazoa; phylum Chordata; order Ceratodontiformes; family Protopteridae; genus Protopterus; species Protopterus annectens. Next base: position 833,868,503 of record NC_056728.1, on the reverse strand, counting down.
GCCCACCAAAGGGGAAGGCTCCGTGGCAGATGTCGGAGCCGAGCTGACCAAGGCCGAAGCCCCAAGGGGAAGAGCAGGGTCGGACAAGGGTCGATGCCACTCACCCTCGGAGCAGACCAGGAAGCCCGACCACCGGATCCCTCAAGGAAGGTCTCGAGGAGGAGATAAGAGTAGAAGCTGAAGGAGCAGAAAGGGGTGGTATCTGCCCACAGCCGTAGCAGTGACTATTCCAATAGACTCGGCTCCGAGCTCTGGAGGAGAGTCGGAGGAGGAACTTGAAGAGGGTGTGAACTAGTAGTGCGTCTGTTGAGACGGACTATGAAGCATTTGGGCTAGTGCCTGTGATTTTAACAATCTGCTTACCACTCTCTCCAAATCATGGTCTGAGAGCCTGGAAGACCTAGATGATCGGCTCCGATGGCTCCGCCCCGAAAGAAGAGAAGAGGTCGGAGGTGAAAGTACAGGCCCCAAAGAGGGAGACCTGGACCGCTTCCACGACAGAACCATCGGAGCCGAAGAACCCTCGGTTCCAGGCGGGCCGACAACTTATCAGCTCGAGCCTGGTCAAGATGCATCGGCTCCAGCCGGAGCCGATACAGGCAAGGAAGTAATGAGTATCGGAGCCGGCGCGCCGTGCAAGCCTTAGACACATGGTGTTCGGAGCCGGTCGGAGCCGACACCAATGTGGCAGTTAAAGGATCGGCACCGATAGCCATCGGTGCGAAGATTTAGTCAAATAAGATCGGCTCCAGTCGAGCTGATCTCGACTCAAAGGAGTCGGAACCAGGAGCGAAGGCTTGGATGCAGAAGCCTGGGCCTTGGAGGTCTTAGAGGGCTGACTCGAAGCAGACTTGGCCGGGGAGCCCTCCGGTTTAAGAAGTCCTCTTAAAATTAATTTATTTCTCCTTTCCTGCAGGTGGAGAGGTCCCAGGCAATAGATACAAGAAGTGTGACCGTCTGTCAGACATCTTCTGACAGCACGAGTCACACTTCTTGAAGCCTGAGACCCTCGGTTCTTTGGACATAGTGAGCACACACAAAAAACACACTACTCACACAGTCCCAGAATCAGAAAATTTAACTTAAAAGGGGGAAAAATAAACTCACACACACGCCCTGACAGGAAGGGATGGGAGAGGATTGAAGGCCCGACTAAGTAACAACAACTAGGGAAATAGTAAACTAGGAGCTAGAGACCCTAAAACTATCTAAAAGTGACAAATACACTAAAAAATGTGAGAAAAAAAGAGGAATGGGGTGACTAATATTTGAATAACAAATTACTTACCAAGAGCTGGTAAAAGGAGAACCTCATCAGCGAAGCGGCAAACGAGATCTGGGTATTTACTGCCTTGCATCATGGGATATGGGGCTGCCTCGAGCTGGTAAAAGTGACTCGAGCTTAGCAAGTGCAGTCGGAGCGAGGATCGGCTCCAAACCCATCCAGCAAGAATGAAGGCGAGATTGACAACTTAACATTTTCCGTCACCACACTCGGGTTGAGAGACTATAGGTTCATAGGTTCATACTAGGCTATCTGCCCAAGGGCATTTATAAGCCTAGCCCATAGTTATTTGGCTTTCGCCACCCCTTTAGTTTGAATAAAACTATGCCTATTATTTTGCTGTGCCTCTGTCAAGCAGTGACACTGAAGTAATCCTGGGGTATATCTACGATCCCCATCCATTGGTCAAGATTCCTCTTGAACAAGGCCAATGAGGTGCTCTGCCTCACATGTACCTTTGGGGATTTTGTTCCACAGCATAGGGAGTCTCTGGGTGATGAATCTGTCCCTCCAGCACGTTCTATTAATAACCGTGTCAAGGTTTAAGTCTCCGCCCTTGTGGTTCTGGGGATCTAGATTTTTTGAGGTGAAGCATATTCATCAAATCAGGGTTTGACATGGCCTTATATGTCAAGCACAGGTCACCTCTGAGCAAGCGGTATGAGACTGAATAGAGCTGGAGTTCTTTCAGTCGGGCAGCATAAGACATATTTTTGAGACCCTTTATCCTTTTGGTGAGGAACTTTTGGGGCCTTTCCAGCTGCTGCAGGTGTTGGGTCAGATGCATTCCGAATGGGGCATTGGACTCAATCATAGGTCTAATGAGTGATGAGTACAGGGGGACGATGACCTCCCTTGATCTAGATGTGAATCCCTTCATGATCAGGTGGGCAATGTAGAAGGTTTTCCTAACTACTTTAGCAACATGAGTGTCAAACGAAAGGCTACTGTCAACCTGGGTCCCCAGATCCCTGATGACTTCTTCTGTGCTCAGTGGATTGCCACCTATATGGTAGCTAGGGGTAACCTTGTTTTTCCCGAAGGGTATGACTATGCATTTCTTGGCATTTAACTTTAGGCCATGGCTCTGGCACCAGTTATCCATTTCTGTGAGGCCCTTCTGAAGGATATCTGTGTCAGATGTGTTTTCGACTATGGCGCCAGTTTGCAGTCATCTGCAAACTTTGTCAGCCATAACCCTCCTGTGTTTGCTTGTACTTCAGAAAAGTAGATGCCGAACAAGAGTGGACCCAGGACTGAGCCCTGTGGGACACCACTTGTGACAGGCTTTGAGTCTGACATGGCTCCAGCAACTCTGACCCTGTGGGTTCTGTCACTTAGCCAGTTTGCAACCCATCTTGTGATGTATGGGTTTACATTCAAGCTGATGAGTTTTGATGATACCTGAGTGGGGTATTGTGTCAAGGCCTTTGCCAGGTCAAGGTAGGCTGTATGGACTGCCTTTCCCTCATCAATGGCCTTGGTGACTGTCTCGAAAAAGTCAACCAAGTTTAAAAGGCATGATCTGCCTTTGACAAAGCCAAACTGGGTTGGATCCAAAGTCTGCAAGTTCCCTATGTCTTTATTTATGAGTTCCATTATGATCCTCTCCATGGCTTTGCAGATAAGGCTTGTCAAGCTAATGGGACCGGTAATTTCCAGGGTCGGTGGAGGCACCGCCTTGTGAAGTGGGACCACAGTCGCCGTGTGCCACTCCTTGGAGTACGTATCCTGAGGTGAGGCTAAGATTAAACAGCTGTCCTAACTGCGGGTTTAATTCCTCATTGAGTTAAGTGGAGCACACAGCCGGGACACCATCCGTCCCATGGATGCTGTGTTTTGCTTTGGAGAGAGCAGTTCTCACCTGGGCGTTGGAGATGTTTGGGGGCTACAATCCTCTGGTATAGATATCTCTCCTTTGGGGAGGGGGAGAAGTTTGCACTGAACCTGTCAGCCAGTATGTTGGCAATGTGTGTAGGTTCAGTAATCTTCACATCATTTTGAACTAATTCTGAGCATATCTGGGAGTTTCCTCCTAGGTTTCTAACATAGCTAAAGAAGGCCTTATGATTGTCTTTTGAGTCCTTGGCGATTTTTCTCTCAAAATTTGCCTTGGATGATTTTATGAGAGCTCTTAGTTTTTTACTTATAATGATCAAAGGTGTCTTACCTTTCAAGGATTTTGCTCTACCTTGTAGTAGCTTCCTCCTTTTGTTGTAGAGCTTGTTTATGGCTGGGGTCCACCAGACTGGACGCTTGCCTTTGGTACAAAGAGTCTTAGTTTTGTTTGGGATTGCCTGATCCATGCAGTCCTGTAGGTGCTGGTAGAAGGCATTTGTAAGTGATTCAGCGGTTTGAGTAATGTTTACCACTGGCTCAGGGGCCTTAAAGGAGACCACACTAGTTTTAGAAGTGTGAAGTCGGCTTTTGAGAAGTTTTCACTGTGGTCTTTTATTTCAGGTGGGGGCGGGATGAGGACCTCCAGCGAGATTAGTTTATGATCTGATCTCACCAGTGAGGGTATACTTCGGTGTTGAACATTGTGATCCCATGTTCGTGATGATGAGATCAAGTATGTTTTCTCCTCTTGTGGGGATGGTGACTAGTTGTTCCATGGCATTTGAGTTTATGAACTCCAGGAACCTTTGGGCTAGAGTGTTTGGGCTTGAGTAGTGTTCCCAGTCTATATTAGGGTAGTTGAAGTCACCTAGTATGATGGTGTTTGGAGATACATTTATCCCTCCATTGTTTTCAGGAAGGCCATGTGAGGTTCCTGAGTTTGAGAGGGTGGCCTGTAACATGCTACAAATTGCAGAGCAGTCTTGCCTATGGTTAATTGCACCTGGATGGTCTCCGATGCATCGTGCGTTGCCACCAACCTTGAGGTGTGGGTGTCCTTTATGAATATGGACACCCCCTCCTTCTTGGTGTTGTCCGGATTTTGGGGCGGAGCATGATATGAGGTGAAACCTGCTAGTGCTGGGGTGCTCTCAGCAGCCTTGAACCAGGTTTCTGTCACAGCACAGACATCGATGTTCTCCATACTGAGAAGGGCCTCGAGTGTGTGCATCTTGAGATTGAGACTTCTGGCATTGAGCAGCATTACCCTTAGTTTTTACTTTTTGTGTTCTAGGGTGGTAGGTTTAGAATTTGAGCCTTGCCTAAAAAGGCACTATGGGGTGGCAAGAGCCTTTGCCAATATCCGGAAGCCTAGGGTGACAGGTGCAAGCCGTCCCTTGCGGCAGCGTGGCTTGTCCAGCATGTCATCCCAGGCAGACAGACGTGGATCCCTTTGAATGACACCAGAATTTAAGCCAATTATTAAAGCTGATCATCTTATCACTGTATTGTGGCATCATTCTAGGTGAAGGTAGGATACTGCTCAAGGTCAGGGTCATACCTGCCTGGGCTACATAATCAGAGAGCTCCTCAATGTCTCTTTTCATGTAGTCCAAGGAGGCACGTCTCAGGTCGTTGACACCAGCGTGGACAATGACTGAGTCGTACTTGTACCTACTGTTGAGAGACCTGAGTGCTTGTGTTATGTGGCTGGATTCTAGGCCCAACAGGCAGCTTACTGTGACCTTCTCCTTACTTAGTCTGGTGGCGGGATGTCAGTGTGTCTGACTATGGAGTCACCTATGACAAGTATGCTTGGTGTTGTATTTGGCCTTAAGGGCAGTGACTGCTTTGCACACTGATTTTGTTGTTTATGTGTTGTTTGTGTGGTGTATTGAGTTTGCAGTTGCTTGGGTGTCTGCTTTGGAGGCCTCTGCTGTTTAGGTAAATTTTACTCAGAGCCTCGAGTATGTCTTAGTGTGTTTATGTGTTTGATTCAGTGGTGTGGTTGAGTTATGTGAGACTGGTATTGTGGTGTGTGTAGTTGCCTTCTCCTCCTGCCTGGTCTTGTCAGTCCTGAGTTGAGAGAGCTCAGCCTCCAGTCTGGCTAAATAGCTGCATCTCTCACAAGTGTTAGTGTTACGTGGGAGGAGGAGAGGGTTGTCTGTGTACATGAGGCAATTGTAACATTGTCTCAGAATTCCCAGATTCACCAACTGGGCAGGAGAGGACGCCAGCATCTGACCCTTGAGCATGCTAGAAAGAATTATGAGTTGGTATGAGACAGAAAAGAAGTGGGCACTCCTGGGGGGTTTTGCTAGTGAGAGATTTGTATAATATAGGAGTGCTTGACCTGCAAAGAGAATGCTTATAAGACAAGGGATATGCTTATAAGACAAGTGCTGAGCTTTTTGAGAAGAAAAAGCTATTTGGAACAAGTGCTGCACTTTTTAGTGTAGGAGTAAACTGTTTAGGTTCCTAACAGAGCAGTTCTAAGGGAAAAATTGAAGAACAGACTTTCTGGAGCCAGAAAGAGTTTAACCTTGTTTAACGGGCGCTGCCCGATGCTGCTCTAGTGGCAACTCAGCTAAATCGGCTAAAGCACGTTAAAAGCGTGCTTGATAGCAGGGGCTGGAAAGAAGCAGGAATAGACCCAAAAGGGAAAATAAAACTACAGTTTCAAGTCAGTAACCACACCTCTACGGGGGCAGGGAAGCTGCTCAATGTTAGTCACTGCCACTGATCAACAGAGAGACCCTCCTTCAGCCCAAGCAAAATGGCCTCACAGAAACTTTCAAACAGTTCAGGAACAGCAAGCCTGTAACTGAACTTTTAACTCTCAGAAAAGTGGGAAAAAGCAAGATTTTTTAGTTTTTGTTTTTTACAGAGATAGCAGAGGTTCACAAGTAATATCAAGTTATAACAGTGCAGTAAATGACCCCACACAAGAGTGCTAGGTCAAGGACAGAAAATATGCAAGTTTTAAGAAAAAAACAATTTAAAATTAAGTGCAAACAGGAAATTCAGCAAACAGCTTTTGGTTGTGCTCTAAATACCGCTACTAATACAGAAATCAAGTTTAACAAGCCAGAAAATGCTCAAGCTAGGCAGCTATGCAGAAAAACTTAGCAAATAAACAGAGAAAAAATACTTAAAATCTCAAAAGTGGCTCCCTTCTTCTCTCAGCGTTTTTTCCTCTTGGAGGGTGCTTCACCAACAGCCAACAAGCCTGAAAAGACCACTCATGAGGATGAAGAATGCATCTGCTCAGCCTGTCTGCAATGACGATGGAGCTCCCCAGAATATGCGTTGCGATCAGGAAGTGGTTGGAAGCTATCGCCACTGCCAGATTCTCATGGCTTTGCAAGAAAGAGGGTAGAGTCTTGCGCCCTCCCTGTTTGTTTATGTACCAGACCACGGACATGTTGTCCGACTAGACAGCAATCGTTCGGATGGAAGAAGAAGATGAAAATCTTGCAATGCCAACAGCACCGCTCTTAACTCCAGGACACTGATATGCAAACTGACCTCTACATCAGAGAACGTGCCTTGGACTGACTTTCCCAGGAAATGACCCCACCCCCCACCCACCCCATCAGTGAAGTATCCGTGGTCACTGTGGCGCTGGGCTGTGGAACCTGGAAGGGATGACACCAAAATTTCATCTGTACTCATCCACCAGAGGACATCTTATTTGCAAATGTTGGCGATGAGGATCTTTGAGCTCGGTGGGTGGAGATTGGGTATCCACTAGTCCTGAAGGAGCCATTGTAGTAATCTCATATGTGTAGTATGGCTAAGGGAACTATGGGTACGGCTACAGCCATAGATCCCAAAGGCTTGAAGAATCTCCCCTGCAGACACCTAGCTTTGAGAGAGTATCACCTGAACTTGTACCCTGAGTCTCTGAAGCCTGTGGAGAGGAAGTGAGATTAGGCTTGACTGCATGTTGAATACTGTCCCTATGAATTCCAATTGTTGTAATGGTGGAAGGTTTGATTTCTCCCAGTGTATGGTGATGCCTAATGCCTCCACTAGAGCCAATGTGTAGCAAAGGGCCCTGACCAGAAGATGCTTGGTAGGGGGCAGAGAGGAGCCAATCGTCTAGATATAAAACACCTGAAATCCCTGAAGTCTCAGATGAGCTGTTACCACTGCAAGACATTTCGTGAACACTCTGGGAGCCATTGAGAGACTAAAAGGTAGGGTTCTGAATTGATAGTGACTGGCTCCCAACCGGCGAGGCGAAGGAGGCTCCTGCAGCACTTGTCCATCTTGATATGGTAATATGCATCACGAAGATCTAATGAGCATATCCACACACCCTCCAGAAAGCGGAGGATGGATTGAATCGTGACCATGTGGAAATTGGTCTGAACTACTGATTTGTTTACTTTACTGAGATCCAGAACCCCCCGCTTGGCCTCGGCCAGCAAGCGGAGGATGGATTGTTCAATTT
>NC_056728.1:833815552-833860420 GCF_019279795.1 Protopterus annectens | reverse complement strand
GTATGGAAACTTGCACATTATGTTCATCATTCTATGTAGGCAAGACAACTAGGAAGCTTAAGGAAAGGATTATAGAGCATAAATCTGATATAAGAAGGAGTGTTATAACAAATGCACTAAGTAAACATATTCAAGACAAGGGACAGCAGCATACTTCTAAATTTAAGATATTGGATATAGTACGAACAGGTTTAAGAAAAGGGGATATGAATAATTTATTAGAACTTAAAGAGTTTGAATGGATAGTTACATTGCAGGCAGACTGTTTTCATGTTTTGAATAATTAGTTTAAAACCATTTTTGATTAAAAGACGTAGAGAGAAGTTGTGAACTGCTATAAAATATAAATATAATATTTATTTGCTTTATTATACAACTGAATTGGTATTAGAAATGTTTAATAAGCGAATATTTCATTTTTGTATATATATTTTTTTGTATATTTAAATGTGTAAAGTTTTTTATGTATGTTTTTTTAAGAATTGATTGTTGAATGAGTGAATGGGTGGGCTGAAGCATGTGACTTGATTTTAATCTCCTATTTAAATGCTGAATGTGCTCATTTTATTTATACTGAGGAAGGGTGTGAGACCCAAAAGCTTTATAATAAACTTTTTGGTGTGTTTATAATAGTCCAAGATTGGCTGTCAGGACTTCTATACACTTACCCTCCAACTCCTTTCACCCCCAAATTCTTACAGAAAGCCCGTCACCTGAAGTCTCCTCTCATCCTCATTGCCCATTTGGCATGGTTATCTCTACTTTGATCTCATCTGATATATCCATCATGGATATTGAATCCCATTCCTGATCTCATTTCCCATCCTTGGGGGCTTCCTCTTCCCAATCTCCAATCTTTGTCTCACCACATGGTTCCTCCAGTTCTAGTGATCCTTTCACAGATCAGGCTTCCTTCTCCAGTTAAGAACATTATCTTGGCCTCTCAAAAGTCTACCAAGAAGGTGTATTCCAGAAAATGGAAGAGATTTTCTGTTTGGGCTAAATGCAATCTAGATCACTTTTCAGCTCCTATCCCCAACATTTTGTTGTTCTTGGCTTCTCTTTTTCACCAAGGGGCCAGTTTCTCTACGATTAAACTCCAATTGGTGGCTATCTCTAACTTGAATGAAAGTCCTACCTTTTCTTCCAGACTCTTTCTACTCAGACCTCCTATTAAGGATCTCTCCCCTCTATGGGATCTCACTCTGGTGTTGGTCTTTGACGCAGAAGCCCTTTGAGCCTGCGGCAACCTGTGGTCTCAAATTCCTATCCTGGAAGGCAACCTTCTTGGTGGCTGTTTCTTCAGACAGGAGGGTCTGAGTTGCAGGCTCTCAGCATTAAGCCCCTTTTCATGGTGTTCCATAATGATAGGGTGTCTCTCAGGACCAATCCTTTGTTCGTCCCTAAGGTAGCCTTGGAGGCTAATCTTAACCATTTTCCCAGTTTTTCTAATAAAGGGGAATATAAGTTGCACTGTCTGGCTGTCCATAGACAGCTACATTTCTATCTTAAGAGAACTGAAGAATTTCTGAAGTCAGATCAGCTCTTCCTTGCCTTCTCTCAGGCCAGGAAAGGTCAAGAAGTTTCCAAGGTATCTATTTCATGTTGGATCGCCAGCTGTATTTCCTACGCTTACGAAAGCAGGCACCTGGATCTTTCCGGACCAGTTAAAGCTCACTCTGCTAGGTTGATAGCCACATCTTCTGTCTTCTTGGCAAACTTTCTTTGAATAAGATTTGTATTGCTACTACTTGGTATGCATTATAAGTTGGATTTGGTGTCTAGGAACAGGGCTTCCTTTGGTTCCTGTGTGCTCTGGCATATCCTTCCTTGAGGCCAGCCAGGGTTCATAGTAGCTTAATGATAGCATCAGATAGAGTATGACTTACCATAACTTGGAATGTGTGCTATCCAGTTTCATTCATCATGTTCACATCCTCCTTCTCCCTCCTTCTGGGGATTTGGTAGATATGGAGGGAGGTTTCTTTTTAGGAGATTTCAGTTTTATAGGCAGTGGTCACTGCCTCTTTCTCTATCCAGCAAACTCGATCTGAGGGTTGTGGGTTGCAAGGGGTCATGAGAAGGGGAGGAGCTTGAGCTCAAGATCTGTCCTTTAAGTTGCCGGCTCGGACCCATGACCCATCCGTGATGAATAATGACACTGGGTAGCACAGATTCCAAGTTATGGTAAGTACATAACTTTCTCTTCACTCTGAGCTCCTCAGGGTATTTCACTTAACTGTGTTTTCGAATACATTTATCTATTATTTTTTCTCAGTTTTGAGTATCTATTACTTCTGCTCTTCCTCCCTGCCATTACTTGTCAGGGGAAAAGTATGCTTTTGGTGATTGCTTTTATGTACCTTTCCCTATCCCTTCCTTTTCATTTGAAATAGCTAGCTTCTGTTTTAGATCTTAAGATAGTTAAAGATTTTTATATATAGCAAAAAAGGAGGGGTTTAGACTAGGTTCTGGTTTACTGGTGTGTTTTGCTGTAGACATTTGGTTTGTTTTTCCTGTATTATGATCTGGTATTTTTGTTTGGGACTATGGCGGACCCTAAACCCACTGGGTTCAAAAAATGTAGCACTTGTGGGCACAAGGTCCCACTGTCTGATGTCCATTCTGAGTGTGTGTACAGGCGGCTCATCTTGAGTACTTGCTCCATCTGTACCGGTTTTTACCAGTGGGCATTTATTGTCCGCTGGAAAAAGCTTATTTTGAAGGGTCATCTTCCAAGTTTTTCATTAGGCATCCCTTCCACGTTAGGGCCTCAATGTCCCTCTAAGCATAAGGATAGGAGGAGGTCCTCCAACAGATCTTGCCTCTCAGGGATCCTCCCCACAAAATCTCAAGGTCTTCGGTGCCAATGGCTTCAACCGCAATAGTCATTCAAGGCTTCCCTTCTCCTCAAAGCCATTTGTTTCTGCCCAGAATCCATGTCATTGAGACCCAAGTCTCTTCCAGGCCTGCTTCAGTGGCTTCACCTGTTAGGTCCGCCCATAGATTGTCCAAAGCTGAGGTTGACAGTATGATGCAAAATTCCTCAAGGCACATACCTAGCTGGGGATCTTGCCTGCTCCGTCCTCTCCTGGATCTGTGAGCACTGTTCCTGCCTTCACTCCTATTGCTGCTTCTCCGGTCTGATCCTGGATTTTGGAGTTATCGGGTCTGAGCCTCCCTAGAGTTGAGACATCAGATCCGTCTGGTACGGTTACCTCGATTCCATTCTGCCTGTCTCGCCCATTTTTGGTTTCAGAGCCTAGCAATTCTCTGAGCTTTAGCACCTGATCCATGGGGTTGATGTCTGCTACAAAATTCTCTGAGCTGTCTTCTCCTTCTGGGGCTTCAGTGGTTGACAGCTCGGCTCCAACTCCCCATCGGATCCAAGTTGGCTGAGGCCTGCAGAGCTTACCCATCAACAGCTTCAGCTCTGGCAGGGATGCCTGTGGTGTACCAATCTCCCTTGGCTCTACCTGCTTCAGACTCCAGTCCCTCCTTATCTGCTTCTGTGCCTGAGGCATCTACTCTGTCCTTTCCAGGACAGCCTACCCAGAAGGACTTCCAGTCTGGTTCTCATGTGGAACCCGTTGAGTCTTATGATGACTCTGCTGAACACCCCACCGAATAGGTCCCTCAGAAGCATACATGTGAAGGAGACGCATGGATTCCCCTTTGGATTCCCTCACTGAGGACACTGCCCTTGAAGGAGAAGGATCCCCCAGATCTCCACCCGAAGAAGGGTGGCTGGTCTTCCAAAAGCTCTAATCCAGAGTAATCTGTTTCTGGAACCTTTAGGTGAGGCCCATCTACTTCTTGGGTGAACCCCCCACCCCACCCTGGCCTGCAGATCCCCTTATCAACCTTATGTACTGGCCACATTGGACTAAAGGGATCCCATTTCATGCCATGGTGGTTGTAGTTGCCACAAGAAGGAGCTAGTCCAACAGAGCTCCACTGTCCATCCTCCTAACAAGGAGTCTAGGGCTTCGGACAGGTTTCGCAATTTGATTTACACTTGAGACCTTCATATTGCTATCTCTGAACTACCTGACACATGTAACCAGGCTACAGAGTGACTTTGCTAACGAAATTCCTAGCTCGGTCCCAGGGTCCATGTCTGCCGATGATCAGAAATCCTGTTCCTTGAGAATAGCCACCTTTAAGTCTGTTTCCAACATGTCCATGAGGTTAATCTCGCATGCAGCAGAGGGGGATTCACAAGTGGCCACATCAGGCATTGCGGTCATATGCCACACCTGGATGTGGCTGTGTGATTTCTTGGAACCCTATAAGGTGTCTTTTTGTTAATGATCCCTTCGATGGATCAACCCTTTTTGGTCCAACAGATAAAGACACACTCCCAAAGTTAAAAGGACAGAAAGACCTTGTCTGCCATCAGGATACGCTTCTCTACCCCGCAGTGGTCCTTTTCTAGGAACCAGCATGGAGGTGAGAAGTTGTGGTTCTGTAAGTCGCAGAGTCCTTTTCAGGATTCACCAAGGGACCTTTCTCCCAGAGGCAGAAGGGGAAACGGTCATTAGACATTGCTGTCATGGCAGAAGGGTCCATTGAACCATGGATCTCGATTCGTTGTCGGACAAGCCCAGTCATTGTTCCTGAAGGATTTCCCAACTGCTCTACTGTGGAGGCAGTTCGGGGGATGCTTGTGTTTACCAAAAAAAGATGGAAAACCGGAGAAAGAATAAACTACTAATCCAGAACTATCTCCAGCCACAGCAGGCACCCCTGCAGCATCAAAGATTGCAAAGCTGCTCTCAAAGAATCAACCAAATTGCACCCCTCCCCCACAGATCAGATCCAGCTTTTACTCTGGATTCTTTTTAGTGCCCAAAAAGACGGGGGACCTCAGATGTATTCTGGATCTCACACCTTTCAACAAACCTGTTGCCAACTCAGAGTTCCAAATGGTCACGCTACAGTCCATTCTGCCCTTCCTGCAGAAAGATGACTGGATATGCTCTATAGATCTTCAGGATGCATACTATCACATCAAGATGAACAGGTGTTCCAGAAGGAACTTCCACTTCAGGCTGGAAGCCAGTTTCCATCAAACCTAGCAATGCCCTTTGGCCTCACCAGAGCCCTCCAGGTGTTCACCAAATGCATGGCAGTTGTAGCAGCTTACCCGAGACTCCAAGGATTCCAGTTGTTTACTTGTACTATTGGCTCCTAACTGCTCCCACTAGGCATTCACTTCTTCAAGCCAGAGAATACGTGCTATATCTAGCTTCGACTTTGGGCACATCTGTTAATCTAAGAAAATTGCATCTGATTCCTGTCCAGGTTATAGACTTTATCGGAGCTTGCTTGGACACCCCTCGGTACCTAGCTATCCTTACTCCTGACAGAATCTCCAGCCTGAGATTCCATGTCAAACAAATTATGGACACTCCCTTGCCCCAAGCCAGTCTTGTTTTTTGGGCCTTGGGGTCCATGGCGATGGCAATCACCCTAGCACCCTTAGCCTGCCTACACATGAGGGTGCTTCAATGGAACCTAGCCGTACATTGTTCACTTCTACATTGTCCTCTGAACCACTGTATCAGGATCTCCTGGGCATGTAAACAGTCTCATCTGGTGGATGCAATCAAAAGACCTGCTCCAGGACCAGCCTTTCATTCTTCCTACCCTGTCTGCCCGTGACCATGGAGACTTCTCAGCTAGGGGGGACACTATCTGGGACAGACAGTGGTCCCCCTTACAGACTAATTTGCATATAAATGTTCTGGAGATTAGAGCGGTGCTTCTCGCATTGCAAGCCCTCCACTCCTCTCTCCCTGCTGGAACTGTTGCAGTTCAGTCCGACAACATATCAGTAGTCTGGTACATCAACAAGCAAGGGGGAACCAGATTTTATCCCTTGTATTGAGAAGCCATGAGATTGTGGCAGTGGGCAATCTCTTCAAATTGCTTTCTCATAGCAGTGCACATTCTGGGGAAGTCGAAAATTCTAGCAGACAGGCTCTGCAGAACCATCCTGATCTCTAAAGAGTGATCTCTAAACCTTGCAGTGGTGAATACAGTCTTCCAGAAATGGGGTCAACCTTGCTGCAATCTATTTGTGTCTTCCTCCGACACCAAGTGCAGTGAGTTTTTTGCCCTGATCCCTCTGCAGGGACGCACTCCAAGAGATGCTGTAGTCCATGCTTCGCCTCCCAGTCTACTTTATGCCTTCCTTCCTTTTCTTCTCATTCCCAATTTTTTTCAGAAAGCACAGAGATGGAAGAGTCAGGTCATTTTCATTGCCTCTTTTTGGCCCTATCAATGTGGCTTCCCTGTCTTTTGGTCTCATCTGGTCTGTCTGATGTGGATTCTGGATCCCTCTTCAGATCTGTTGTCCGATCCCTCGGGGCACTCCCATACAGAACCTGAACCTGAAGTTAACCTCTTGGTTTCTGCACTTCCAATGATGGTTAGAATTCTCGAGCTCTCCTCTCCAGTATGAAAAATTTTGCTGGCAGCCCACAAGCCTTCCACAACAAAACTTTACACCATTAAATGGAAAAGATTCTCTATCTCAGCCCATCAGAACAATTTGGACCTCTTTTCTGCAACCGTACCTGAAGTTTTGGACTTCTTAGCTCATCTTTTTAATACTGCTGAGATTTTCTACGGTTAAAGTACAATTTTCATGTTGGAGAGAGTTATTTTCTGTCTAGCCTTATCTAATCTATGCAAGGCTTTCCTGAAGGGGATCTTTCTTCTACGTCATCCTATCAAGGAACCTGCACTTCCTTGGGACCTTACCTTAGTTCTTCAGGCTTTAGTCTCTTCTCCTTTTGAACCTGCAGTGAAGGTAGACAAAGTTTCTTACCTGGAAAACTATTTTCTTGGTGGCTATCACTTCATCTAAGAGGGGTTTGGAGCTACAAGCTTTGTCTTGCAAACCTCTATATCTTTACATTCCATAAGGACAGAGTCACCTTACGTACTAATCCCTCCTTTTTGCCCAAGGTCGCTTCAGAGGCTAACTTAAACCAAGTCATTAATCTTCCAGTGTTCTTTCCTAACTTTCAAAACAAGGGGAGTATCGTCTCTATACATTGGATGCTCATAGACATCTTTGTTTTTATTTGGTCAGGACTAAAACTTTCAGAAAATCTGATCAACTTTTCATAGACTTTTCCAAGTCTAGACTAGGTAAACCAGCTTCCATGGTTACGCTAGCCCATTGGATTACTAGTTGCATCAAACTTGTTTATTCCTCCAAGGTTCTTTCATTGCCTCCTCAAATTAAAGCCCATTCTACCAGATCTGTTTCTACTTCTGCTGTTTGGTCCAAGCTTCCCATAGATGAGATTTGTGCAGCAGCTACATGGTCCAACCATCATACCTTTATTACCCCATTGCAAGCTGGATATTATCTCCAGGTCCAGGGCATATTTTGTTTCTGCTGTGCTCAGGAATATCCTTCCTTGAGGGCCTCCCAAGTTCTTTAGTAACTGAGGACTCTGTCCCATAGGTTGAGCAAATGAAGGCAACAACATCAAATGAAGTTGTGTACTTACCATAACGTTACATCTGTGTTGTCTCTCATTTACTCTTCAACCTTCCCTTCCTCCATCCCCCTGCCTTTTCGAGGACCTAACAAATACTGTTTTTTGATAGATGCTTCTGTTTCCCTCTGAGCTCCTGAAGCATCCTAGCTTGGCTGATTACCTAGAATAAAGTAATGTCTCTTGCCTTTGGGTGTGCGATATGCTAGGTTGCAGCATACTCGATGTAAGGGATTTGGAGAAGAGGGGCATCATAGATAGGGGAGGAGCTCAGATATTGGGGCCTACAATTTTAGTATACGCCTGAGTTGGATCCGATGCTCGGATCCGAAACTCATAGGTTGAAGAGCAAATGAGAGGCATCGACACAAATGGAATGGTATGGTGCGCACATAACTTTTTTTTTTTTTTTAATGAAATTAAGTGCTTGTGCTAGATCTTTCCTGTCTAAAATCATTTTGCAAAGTTAAAAATGTTACCACTTCAGTTCCGTTTGCCTTTGCTGCCTTTACTGACTTTTATGGTAATGCTAAACTTAAAGATGCCTATACTTACATTCCCACTGGTAAGCAGTTCAGAGATTTCTTAACATTTTCTGTATCTTGTTTACATCATCTGGTTTCTGTTGCGCTTTGCACTTCCTGCTGTTCCAGACATGTTTTCAAAGTGTCTGGCTTATTAATTGCTTAAACTTCAAAGCATTTACATCTTCCTATATTAGGATGATCGTCTTATCTTTGATGGACTTTTTTTCCAGTTGTCAAGCATCTTTAGCAGATGTTCAGAATTTCTAGTCGGTATGGGTTTTTGTAATCAATTTACATAAATCTTTTGTCCTTTCATCTATTAAAATTCATGCCTCTGCCATTTCGGCTCACTACAATACAGAGCCACCAATCTTTTCTCATCCCTTATTAAAACAGTACCTCAGAGGAGACGAAACTTTAAGGCCTCCAAGGAGATCACCAATGCCTGCATGAAACCTTAGCTATGTCTTGGAAAAACTCACCCTGCCTCCTTTTGAGCCAGCTGCTACTGCTGATATAAAGTTATCTTGGAAAACAGCTCTGCTCCTAGCAATAACTTCTGCAAGACGAATTTCAGAGCTGCAGGCACTCATGGCTGTGGAACCTTTTATTATTTTTTATCCAGCAGGGTCTCTCTGAGGACAAACCCAACATTTATGCCTAAGGTGGTATCCAGTGTGGCTCTTAACCAAACTATTCATCTGCCAACTTTTTATCCAAATCCACAAAACAAGGGGGAGAGAATTCTGCATTCTTTGGACGTACACAGACAGCTTAGATTCTGCTTGGACAGAACCAAAGTTTTCAGAAAGACAGAGCAATTACTAGTGGCATATGCTGCAGGATCACAAGGAAAGGCTATCTCAAAGCAGACTATTTCAAAGTGGATAGGCCACTGCATTCGTTCCTGCTACTTACACCAGTGCAAGCCAGTGCCTAAGGGCATTAGGCCTCATTCAACCAGAGCTGCAGCCAATTCAGCAGCCTCTCTCAGGGGAGTACCAACCAAGGACATTTTAGAGGCTGCTACCTGGAGTTCAGTGCACACCTTTACAAAGCACTATCATCTGCCACTCTACTTTAAATCCAGGGCCGGCTTTGCCACTGCAGTTCTGCAGGGCCTCATAGCCACTCCTAATGCTGTTTAGCTCCAGCTTCCAATCCGTAGCTTTAGGACTCTACCCAAATGTAATGACTGCAACAGTGAAACACAAAGAACGTAGTACAGTTGTGTACACTTACCATAAATGTAGATGTTCGAGTGTATTCACTGTTGCAGTCCAGGTTACCCACCCGCCATCCCCCTTTCTTCTGATGGAACCTATCTGTCCTTCTCTGATTTATATACTACGTGGTGTATTTGCTTGTAGATGAAGGTAAAGTTTATACTGGTGCATGTATTTATATATGTATATATATAAATTTTGGCTACCCTTTTAGGGGGCATGAAAAACTAAAGTAAAGGGCGTCGGTCGCATCTTTTATTCCCCTGACGACCTGACATAAGGGAAGGGGCGACAGTATCCGACGCAGGACCCAGGACTTTGGAATTCAGGCCGACTGAGGGCAACCTGCCAGCAGGATAACCCAAATGTAATGATTGCAACAGTGAATACACTCGAACATCTACATTTATGGTAAGTTTATACAACTGTAGTTTATTCCCTACCTGTACTCCAAGTTTTTGCAGAAAGCATACTGGTTAAAGAGCTCAGTAATCCTCACTGTACCATTTTGGCCTCATCAAATCTAGTTTCCCTTTCTGTTGGTTTCCCTTTTTGTGGCCTCAACTTCTGTATCAACCTTGGATACTGGACCCCATTCCGGCTCTCCTGTCTCATCCTATGGGAATAGTTCATCCAGACATATCACACCTCAAGCTGTCCGCATGGTTTCTCCAATTCCAGTGATGGATTGACAGCCCAGGCTTTCTTCCCCAGTCCTACATATCTTTCTGTTGTATCAAAAATTTTCCAGTAGGAGGGTTTACAGAAGTAAAAGGAAAAGATGTTCTATTTGGGCCCTAGAGAGAAATTTGCGTCTATTTTTCTGCTCAAACCTCCACAGTTGTTTTTAGCATCTGTCTTCCAAGATGGGTCTCATTTTTCTACTATCAAAGTCCAACTGGCTGCTCTTTCTAATATTCATTCCAGTGAAAACCACACTTCTTTGGATTTTTCTAAACTGTGCAAAACTCTTCTGAAAGGCACCTTTTTACTTTGGCCACCAGTCAAGGACACTGTTTCTTATGGGGACTTGACTGTTTTACTTCAAAGTTTGACTCAAAGTCCATTTGAACCCTCCGCCATATCAGACCTAATATTTTTACCTTGGAAGTCCCTTTTCCTAGTTGCCATTACATCATCTAGATGGGTTTCTGACCTTGAAGCCCTTTCGATCCTTGAAATCTGTTTTTTCATAAGGACAGAATGTCTTTATGGACAATTTCATCCTTTTTGCCTAAGGTGGTGTCTGAATCTAATATTAACCAGGGCAACAACTTCCCAGTTTTCTTCCCAAACTTTTCCAGTAAAGGTGAATATGTTCTGCATCTCTTCAACATATACAGGCAACTTTGATTTTATCTTCATTGAACCAAAGATTTCAGAAAAATCTGGCCAGTTGTTTGTATCCCTTTCTCATAACAGATTGGCCATGGCGGTTTCCAAAGTAACTTTAGCCAAATAGTTGACTGATTGCATATCCTTTGTCTATAAACAGAGAGGTTTATCTTTGCCTGAGCCACCAAGAGCACATTCAGTGAGCTCTAAGGAAACCTCTTCAGCCTTTTGGTCAAGAACTTCAATAAATGACATCAGTACAGCTGCCACTTGGTGCAGTGCTCAGACCTTTATTGCTCATTACAGGTTGGACTTGATTTCTAGGAACAGAGCTGCCATTGGCTTTGCAGAAACTGAAATATCCATCTATAAGGACCACCCAAGGAGACTCTGTCCAATCAGTCAAGGAATGAAAGTGACAGCATCAGATAAAAAAGTAATGTACTCACCGTAATAATGGACCTTTGTCCATTTCATTCTTCTGCAACTTCCACACACCTAACCACTGCTGTTTTCTTCCTGGAGGATACCCAAGGGATTTTTCTAAGGAACACTTCATTCTTTGTTTGAGCTCCAGTTTTACCTCTGTCTTTCTTTTCTGTTTTTTTAGTATAGAATAAATTGTTTATGGGAGCAGCAAACTCAGTCTGAGGTACAGTAAGTTGGTGAGGCATTGTGGGTAAGGGAAGAGCTCAAGAGTTGGGTCTGTGAATCTAGTGAAGTGGCCAAGCCAGATCTGACGTCGGATGTGAGACCCATAAGCTGAGGAGTAAATGAAAATGGACAACAGATATCTATCATTGTGGTAACAGGACATCTGAGTAATGGATACCCTTTAGTCATCTGTTTTCTGAGGATGTTTGCCAGTTCTTAAGCAGAACAGACTTGAGCAGACTTATTTCTGTTTTCATTTCTTAAGTAGGCCAGAAAACCTGCTACTAGAAAATCATGTATGGAAAAGTGGAAAAGATTTTCTAGATAGTGTTACTCGAAGAACCAGAATCCATGTCAGGTCCAGATACTGCTGGTGCTTGATTATTTGTGTTACAGTTCAGTGGTTTATCATTGAGATATATTTTTAAGCCATTTCTGCTTGTCTTCTTTTAGATCCACCCTTCTTTTTCTAATAGTGCTAAAGTTAACCAGTTTTTGAAATGGATCTTACATGTTCACCTACCTCTGAAATAGGTGGCTTCTCCTTGTAGTCTCAATTTTGTGCTTGAGAATCTCACTCAATCTTCTTTTGAACCAGCCTATGAGGTTGATTTGAAGTTGTGGACTGACATTTGCTAGGCGAGTATCAGATTACAGGCATTTGTCATGAATCGTCCCTACTTTACTTTTCACAAGGATAATTTTTTGAGAGCAAATCCTACGGAGGGTTCTTTGTACATATTAGCATTACAAACTGGATTTCTTTTCCAAATCCAGAACTAACTTTGCTAGGGCCATACTCTAGGGACTCCTGGAGTCTTAGAGATTGGACTTCTGTGGCTTTTCCCGCTCACATCTTAACTATGGGACTCTAACCAGTAGCTTAGGCAACTGCGACAGTGATTCATTTATGAACATAGCACAGCTGTGCAAGTGAACCTGCCATAACAATAAATGTTCTAATGGATCATGGCTATAGTAGCCAGTGCCATTTACCTGATATTCCTCAAGTAGGTTGCCATGGTGTGGTTATTTTCACCCTTATGTATACACATGTACTCAGGGCTTTTGTCTTCTTTAAAGCAAAAAATGCCCTGAAACTTTTAGCACTCATCTGCCTTTTATTATGAAGCACCCCACACTGTTCTGGCAAGTGGAGTGCAGACACCCAAAGCTTTGAGAAGCTAACCAGTGCAGGAGGGAGAAAACCCATATAGCTTATTCTCTTGCAACAGTGATTCATTACAAGATGTACTACTAAGATGTTTACTTGCACAACTGTACATTCTTTGCAGTTTATGCTTTTGTGCCAAGTTTTCCTATAGGTAGCAGATCAGTCATAGAAAGACTCCTGAAATAGTTTCCTTTAAGACCACCAAGAAGATAATTCCCTCCATAGTATTTGATTCTTTTTTATTATAAAAGTAAATTTACCATTTGAGCTAGTTGGTATTTGAATTTTTTTATTATAAAAGTAAATTTACCATTTGAGCTAGTTGGTATTTGAATTTTTTTATTATAAAAGTAAATTTACCATTTGAGCTAGTTGGTATTTGAATTTTTTTATTATTTTATTTATTTATTTATTGCAGTTGGTTTACCAGGATAGTCCATTGGGCCACAAGGAACCCGTTTTCAATGGAGTCCTGGGGAGAAAAGCTCCAAAATACATTGTACATACTTACAAACATATATTCATACATACATTCAAAGTATAACAATAGGTACAACAGGTAAAAAAGAAAGCAATATCAAATAGTACAGCAAGTGTACAGCTAAATACATTGTGCAGAAAAACGTATTAACTATTTAGCACAGAAATATTATAAAAGTAAATTTACCATTTGAGCTAGTTGACATAATAGGGCGGCCGCGGTGGTGCAGCGATTAGCACTGCCACCTCCCAGCAAGAGGTTCTCCGGTTCAATCCTCGGCTGGGGTGCCTTCTCTGCGGAGTTTGCATGTCCTCCCTGTGGTTGCGTGAGTTTCCTTCGGGTGCTCTGGTTTCCTCCCACATCCCAAAGTAGGTGGATTGGACACTAAATTGGCCCTAGGCGCGAGTGTGCGTGTGTGTGCCTTCTGTGGAAAGGTTGGGTGCTGGGATGGCAACTAGACACCATAAAACTCCACTGCCAATCATGAGCAAATAGGTGATCCGCTGTGGCGACCCCTAACCGGGAAAAGCCGGAAGAACTAGTTGGCACAATAGACCTCCAGCACCTCTCTTGGAAAATATTTCTAGTTGCTGTAATGTCAGCAATACGGCTTTTCAGAGTTACAATCCCTAAGTGTAGTCCTTTGATATTTCCAGCACATTCTACAGGATTTAAAATAAATACTACACCAGGATTATTTATGTTTTCAGAAAAATGGTAAAATTTCCCCACCCCCCTTTTAGAAAATAAAGGCATACCTATAATTATGGATACATGGACAAAATTGCTGGATCACTGTATTGCCTATTGCTATAGTAAGTAGGGTAAACTTTTGCAAATCAGTTTTAGAGCACATTCTAGCAGAGCAACATCAACTTCAGTCCTATTTTCAGAATTTGTGGCGCACAAGAGACTATATTTTATGGATTCCTTGCGTATTACCAGGATTGATACATGTGTCGATGTTCAATGATTGTTGCTGCAGTAGCCTTAGCTGTAATGGTTATATCCTGCCAAGGATATAACGGCCAACTAGCTTCCAAAGCTTCAGTGCACCTTTCATGCACTCAGACTGTCAGGCAGGCAGATAAAGCTGAGTTAACTAAAAGACAAGTTTGGCCACAATGCCTTTCAGAGCTGTACTGCTGCCAAAGACTATACTCTTCTGAGTCTTTCGAGAATTGATGGTTGGCTTCTGGTGTTCCTTTCCGAGGGAGAAAAGTTCCCTTGGGGTATAAGCCACCCATTCCCAATTGTTACTGTTTTTGTCCCTTTTCTCTTCAGGAAATTTACTTAAAGTTATGAATGTTGTGTTGTAATAGACTATCATGAGACTGTATCATACTTTTAATGGGAGCGCTGTGCTTTGCTTTTCTTTCAGTTTAAATGTGGTGTAAAGTAACTGAAAATGCTTTTTCTTTGAAAATTTTTATTTTAATTCTGTGGGTCTGGCAAAGTGTGTTAAAGTGCTTTTTTATTGTGTTTTTCTGTCAAAGTGACTTTTGAAGACTTGCAGTGTTTACCTACATTTGCTGCTTGTCTTCCCCAGGAAAGAGGCAGCATTTTCGGCTTGACTATGGAACAAGCTAAAGTCCCAGGTCGGTCCTTTTTTCAACCACAGAAAGAAACGGTTAAGCAAGCAGACTTTACCACTACAGCAGGGTAGCAATTTGGTCAAAGCAGTATGTGAGTGACTCTGGTTTGGCCATTTGTTCTACCTCAGATGACTCATCGTTTTCCCTAAAATTCACTGATGTAGCATCTACAGCCACTATGGACCGGGAATTAGCTGCATCCTCTGCAGTTGTTTGGGGTCCCTTCAATGGGCAAGGCCACTCTTGTTGGACCTGGGAGAGGGAACAGGGAAGGCTTCCCTGTTATGACAGAATGCTATGCCCATCCCTGGGGAATCTGATGCTTCCACCAGTAACATTGTTAAAAAAAACAGAAGGCTATTGATCCTTTTTGTAAATAGTTTTGGTAAAAGAAAAAAGGGATACCTCTTGAAGTTCAAGATTCTGAATCTGAACAGGAAGATAAATGGATGGATACAGATTTTTTCCTCAGGATTTCTTATTAATAGTCAGATGAGACCTCTGTCTGATTTTCCCTGTTGGGGTTTCTCTTTCTCTAAGACTTATTCCTAGAATGTGCCAGTGTTTTCAGTGGGAGAACAATGAGGTTTGTCAGTCACTCAGAAAATAATTATGAGTTGTTACAGAAGGATTTTCCAGAACCTACACCCATTCTTCCTGTTATGTCTCCTGTTATGTCTGCTTTAGAGGATGTGTGTGTCACTTCCTGCAATTTCTGTGATAGCCAGTTGCACTTAAAAAGGCAGACAGGATTTATAAAGTTCAGTCTTAAATTGTATACACTATTGCCCGACCTGACCCAGCACTATAGCTTTAGTTGATCTGACAGCTGCTAAGCACTTGGTTAATGCCAATACTACTTTTTCTGATAAGGATGGGGAAATTATTTGTAAGTATGGGGGGAACGTATTTACTTCTGCAACTTTGATTTTCAGAATTTTGAACTGTCGGATTCATATGTTTTGTTATATTTGTGACAGTATGAGAGATGTTTTTATCTGTAGGTTCTTTTTGTGTGGAGAAATCTGATTTAAATAATTTAGTTTTTTATATTGTACAGGTCACTCCCTATTCATTGTTTACAGAGTTTTGATACTTCTTCCAGTGATAAGGTCCTGGTACTGTTTTGAGGAGGTGTGCATGGCTGCATTCTCAGAACCTCCCACATTTTTAAAATGAGATTTGAAATTAATTTTTGGATATTTTTTCAGCCCTCCTTTTCCAGGGTATATTATATGTTTCATCCAGTTTTGCCAAAAAGCAGAATAAACAGTCAACAAAATACAGTTAAACCGATGGATAAGAACAAATGGCAAGGGGATTCCAAAAAGAAATCTTAAACCTCTCAAAACCAAGGACAGTCCAACAAGTCTGAATGTGACTATTGAAGAGACCTGTTGACCTCCTCCCACCTTCACTCTTTCTTTCTTCCAGAAAGTCTGAATCTTTATTTTTCTTTTTGGCAGCAGATAGTTTCAGAAAATGGGGTCTGAAAACCATTCATTAAGTTTACAGATGACAGTGGAAGGAAAGTCCTTCTTTTCAGTGAGTCTTTCCCTCTTCCTCCTGATCAGATTCTTGTGCCCTCTTTTTCTTCATCACACACTGTCCCAAGGAGTGAAAGAAGCAGTTCCTCCTTTCTGTGTAGGCAAGAGATTTTATTCAAGGATGTGCTTAGGTTCACAGGTAGGTACTAGGCTATTGGCCTTGGGGCCTATATAAGCCTAGCCAAAAAGGTTCCCTGGCTTTTGCCACACAAGAAAATTATTTTCCTGTGCCCCTGTCAAGCAGTGCCGCAGAAGTGATCCACAGGGTGAATTTTCTATTTCCTATCCAGTTGTCAAGATTTTTCTTAAAAGGGGCCAATGAGGAGCTTTGCTTGACATGAACGGATAGTTTGTGAATGTGGGAAGTCTCTGGGACAGGAATTTATCCCTCCAGCATGTTCTGTTTATTGTGGTGACAAGGTTTAGGTCCCTGGAGCATGTGGTTCAGAGAGATTGGGATTTCTTAAGTGTAGCATGTCCAACAGCTCTGGGTTTGACATAGCATTGTATGTTAGGCAGAGATTGGCTATGAGTAGGCGATATGCGACACAGTAGAGCTGGAGTTTTTTTGAGACAGTCTGTGTATGGCATCTGTTTGAGGCCAGTAATCCTCTTAGTGAAGTATTTCTGTGGCCTTTCCAATTGTCGTAGGTGTCTTGTGAGATACATGCCAAACGGGGCATTGTACTCTATAAAGGGTCTGATGAGGGATAAGAAGAGAGAAACAATGTCTTTCTAGAGGAGAACCCTTTTGTGATGAGGTGTGCCATGTAGAAGGATTTCTTGACTACTGTGGCAATGTGGTTATCAAAGGTAGAAACTACCGGCCACCTGTGTCCCGAGGTTTCTTATCACACTTTCAGGGTTTAGTGAGCTACCGCCTATGTGGTAGTTCATGGGTACCGAGTTTTTCCCAAAGGGGATGACAGTGCACTTCTTGGCATTGAGCTTGAGGCCATGACTTTGACACCAAGCATCTGTCCCTGTGAGGCGTTTTTGTAGACTGTCTACATCATTAGGTGATTCTGTTATGGCTCCCATTTTGCAGTCATCTGAAAACTTTGTTAGCCAAAGACCTTCTGTGTTGGCCTGCACTTCAGTGAAGTAGATACCAAACAGGAGAGGGCCCAGGACCGAACCCTGTGGTACTCCACTCGTCACTGGTCTGAAATCGGACTTGGAATCGGCTACTTTTACTGTGTGGGTTCTGTCAGTAAGCCTGTTGGCCACCCATCTTGTGACATAGTGATTTATGGCCAGTTTAGTGAGTTTATCTATAATTCCAGAGTGGGGGATGGTATCAAAAGCCTTGGCAAGGTCAAGATAGGCTGTGTGCACTACCTTGCCCTCTTCTACGGCTCTAGTGACCGTTTCAAAGAAGTCAGGTTCAGTAGACACTATCTACCTTTTACAAACCCAAACTGAGTGGGGTCCAGGGTTTGGAGGCTTTCTATGTCTTTGTTTATAAGCTGCAAGATGATACGTTCCATGGCCTTGCAAACCAGGCTCGTCAGGCTAATGGAGCGGTCGTTTCCAGGGTCTATGGTGGCACCCCTTTGTGGAGTGGGATAACCATCGCTGTGCGCCATTTAGTAGGCACATAGCCTGAGGTGAGGCTATGATTGGACATAGTACTTAAGTGGGATGCCAGTTCGTTCTGTAGTTCGTGCAGTATGCAACCTGGGATGTTGTCTGGTCCCAAGGATGCTGTGTTCTTGGCTTTGGAGAGTGCAGTCTTTACTTGTTCGTCCGTGATTACAGGGGCTTTGCATTCTTCTGGTATTAAGGTGGGCCCTTTGGAGGGTGAGAGGGGGGTAAAGTTGGCACCGAACCTGTCTGCCAGGATGTTGGCAATATCGGTTGGTTCTGTATATTAAGTGCCATTGTGCTGTAACTCAGAGCAGATCTGAGTGTTGCCATTGAGATTCTTGACATAGCTGTAAAATGCTTTGTGGTGCCAAAGAAAGAAAATTATTGGACACCAGTTCTGAATCTTCATTCCTGTACCTGTTTTTGATAGTACCTACATTCAAAATGGTGGCTTCCTCTTTCAAGTTTCCTGGTGACGGTAGACTTATATTCTTAGCATCACATCCCTATTCTACCAGATTTCAGACATTTTTTAATGCATCTGGGTCACATTATCAGTTTTCTGCCTTACCTTTTGGACTATGATTCTCATGATACCCCTGGCAAGACACCACACGAGAGAGACAGTGGTGTCTGAAATTTCTTTCGTTCCAGCATTCTTTGCCCCCTTTTTTCAAATCCCAATGCTGGATTTTGTCAGAAGTAAAATCTTTTGATGGAGACAGCGGATATCCTTAAATCCAGGTCTTTCCTTTTCCCTGTTTTCTCTTAAGTAGTCACCACAGACACCTTGGACTTTGCCTGGGGAGATGCTTCAGGAGTGATAAAAAGTTCAGGGTGTGTGGAACACCAGGGAGAGATGGCAGCACATAAATATTAAGGAGATGTTCGCCTTGATCAAGATACTCCACTTTGTTCCCTGGGAAATTTTCAAGTTAATCAGACAGTGTCATAGTAATGTGGTACATCAACAAGCAAAAAGGAACCAGGTTGATACCCTTTGCAGACTAGACATGTTAGCTTGGGATATAGCTTCACAGCAGAATCTCACTCTACAGGCATCCTACATTCCGTCATAGCAAAATTGTGTCAGACAAGCTGAGCAGGACCAGGGCAGATCCTAATGAATAGAACCAGATCAGGGGGTCTTTCGAAGATTTCTACCATCTGTGGGAAGCTCCTCAGTAGACCACTTTGCCTCCTGACTGAACAAACAACTGTCAGGATTCTGTTCCAGGATTTCATGCAAGCAGGCTTAGAAGACTGATACCTTTTCTTTTCCTTTGTTAGGAAAGTTGTGTATACTTTTCCACCACAAGCTTCCTCACAGACTACTTGATACACCTTGAAATCAGTCATCTTCAACCGACTGCTTGGATAAGGCCTTAATTACTTACTGAGGTTTCGTACTAAAGGAGGCAAGAAAGCTTGCTGCTAGAATATCATAAATTAGCAAAAGGAAAATGGTTTTCTAGTTGGTGCGAAACACATAACCAGCACCCATTCAGGGCTAGTTGTTTTTTGGTTTTACAACATTTGAGTTACTGCCCTATGGACTTTCTTTTTCCTCTAGCAAGGTTCACTTAAAGGCCATTTCAGCATGTCTTCCCATGAATCCTTTTTCAATGCAAAATACAAATGGGTTCTAAATATCTCAATGTTACAGATTCCACTTTCACACTTTACCAAGGATAAGAGGAATGCCAAATCTGCCACCAAATCAATGGGCAGAGGCTCAAAGACAAATTGCTGCTCTCATGGACATGAGAGCCATTCAAGAGGTACCTACATAGGAGCAAGGACAAGACTGTTTCTGGTCCCACGAAAGGACAAAGCCTGGAGACTCATTCTAGACCTTTCAATTCTGAACACATACCTGGAGGTTCCCAAATTCAAGATGCTCACACTTCAGCAGCTCCTTTACATGCTGGGCAAGAAGGCTTGGCTAGTAACGTTGGACCTCAAGGAGGCATACCTGCATGTCCCAATCAGACAAAATTGCAGAAGATACCTCCGATTTATAGCAGGTACAGCGCATTACCAATTCTCTGCACTGCCCTTTGCCTTATCTACTGCGCCCAGAGTACTCACGAAATGCCTGGCACCAGTAATTGCATACTGCAGACAAAAAGGAATTCAAATATATCCATATCTGGATGACTGCCTTATTCAAGCAGAAAGCAAGGACATCCTTTTAAAACATCTGGCGTTTGTAAGAAAACTTCTAAGTTGCCTGGGGTACACAGTAAACGAAAAGAAATCAAAAATTACAGTTTTGTACCTACCATAAATGTAGATGTCTGATAGGTATGCATCTGCAGTCATCACATATGGGTTGTCCTGCCTCAGGCAGCCCTTCGGTCGGCCGGATTCCAAAGTCTGGGTCCGGCGTCGGCTGATGTCGCCTCCTCCCCGACGTCAGAGCGTCTGGGGTATAAAAGCATCAGCCGACGCCATCTTCCTCAGTTTTTCTTGCCCCAGATGCCAGGTGCCCTCTAGGAAGGCTAAATTTGGAGAAATGCAATAAAAATCCAAACATTTGCAATAATATATATATATATATATATATATATATATATATATATATATATATATATATAAAAACAAATACACCATAATAGATCCCCCCAGCTAGCTAATAGAGGGGTAAGTACCCAAGAAATACCACAGAGGGGAAGGAGGGAGGGTAAACCTGACTGCAGATGCATACCTATCGGGCATCTACATTTATGGTAGGTACAAAACTGTACTATGTCCTTCAAGGATGCATCTGCAGTCATCACATATGGGTAGAATACCATAGCCAATCTGGGGTGGAGGAACTAAGAAAAGGATGGTGTAGCTAAGATACCCTGCAGGACAGCCATAGCAAAGCCTGCTCTGGATCTGGAATATAAAGGTAAATTATAATGCTTGGCAAATGTATGCACGGAGCTCCATGTGGCAGCTTCTAAAATGTCCTTGGTAGCCACCCCTCTTAAGAAGGCTGTGGAGGTGGCTGTGGCTCTCGTAGAATGAGGTCTAATGTTAGCTGGTACAGTCTTTCCATGAAAGGAGTAACAAAAGCGAATGCAATTTCCTATCCATTTTGAAATAGTCTGTTTGGAAATTGCTTTTCCTTGAGTACCAGCAGCATATGCTACCAACAGCTGGTCAGCTTTTCTGAAACCCTTAGTTCTGTCCAAGTAGTAGCGCAACTGTCTGTGAATGTCTAGGGTGTGCAGCAGTTTCTCCCCTTTGTTTTGTGGATTTGGGAAGAAGGTAGGCAAGTGAATGGCTTGATTCAAGGAAACCCTGGATACCACCTTTGGCATAAATGTAGGATTAGTTCTCAAGGAAACTCTGTCCTGATGAAAAATAATGAATGGCTGCACTGCCATCAGGGCCTGCAACTCCGAAACTCTTCTTGCTGAGGTTATTGCCAGAAGGAAGGCAGTCTTCCATGAAAGGTACTGTAGATCTGCGGATACTGCTGGTTCAAAATGGAGGCAGTGTTAGTTTTTCCAACACAAAGTTAAGGTCCCAAGCAGGTAGAGGTGGTTTCCGAGGAGGTTTGATGTATTTGATTTCTCTTAGAAACTGTCTTAGGAGAGTATGAGAAAAGACAGGTGGATCAGTATTGTACTCTGCTGAAATTGCTGAAGCATGGATTTTAATAGAAGAGTAAGACAGACCATTGTGGAACATTTCTGCCAAATATTCCAGGATATGTGCCATGTTCATCACTGTCGCATCTAGGCCCTTTGTGGTGTTCCAGATGAGAAATCTTTTCCATTTTGCTGAATATGCCTTTCTTGTGGAAGGGCGGTGAGCTTCCATAATAATATCCTTCACTCTCTGGGATAGCTTATCCTGAGGAGTCGTCAAGGTATTCTCCATGCTGTTAGTTGCAAGGTTTTCAGGTTGGAATGCAGAGTTTTGTATCTGTGCTGTGTCGGTAGAAGTGGCCATAGAGGCAGAGGCCATGGTTTCGTACGTGACATGCTCCTTAGCAGTGGGTACCAGTGCTGTCTTGGCCAGTCCGGGGCTATCAGAATCACTTTTGGCTGCTCTGTCCTGACCTTCAGTAACACCTTGGTCATTAATGGGATAGGTGGAAATGCATACACTGTTAGATTTCTCCAGCTTCCACGCTTGTGGGTGGTATGTCCTTGAGCAGAATTTCTTCAGTTGATGGTTGTGGGGGGATGCAAATAGATCTATGTCCGGCCTCCCCCAAGATTGTGTTATCTGTTGGAAGATGTCTGGGTGCAGCATCCATTCGTGCACATCCATGATATTTCTGCTTAAGCTGTCCGCCAGTGTATTGTCTTTCCCTGGCACAAACTGAGCTTGTAGCTGTATATTGCGTTTCAAGGAAAGATCCCATAGATTCATTGCCAGTCTGCAAAGAGGGTAGGAATGGGTACCCCCTTGCTTGTTTATGTACCACATCACTGTGGTGTTGTCTGTCCTTATTAGCAGGTGGCCTTGATGCAGAAAGAGTTTGAAGGCCTCGATTGCATGCATCACTGCTAGCATTTCTTTTTGATTTATGTGCATGCGTAGCTCCTTTCGTGACCACTGCCCTTGGATACCTCTGCCCTCCATGTGTACTCCCCAACCTAGGTCTGAAGTGTCCGTTGTAATAGTTTGGGAGGTTTTTGGCTTTGTGAAGGGCAACCCCCTGTTGGACTGGCTGGCCTGAGCCCACCACAGAAATTCCTTTTGAAGGCATGGAATGAGTGGGATTAAAGTTTCCAAACTGTGACTGTGCTGAGTCCATAAACTCCTTAGGTACCACTGTAGCTTTCTCATATGTAGCCTTGCTTGTGGAATCAAGAGAATACAGGATTCCATGTAACCCAGGGCCTGCAGGAATTTCCTTGCAGTCAGCTGAGTTTGTCTTGTCAGATTCTTGAAGTAATCCGGTATTTGTCTTTGTTTTTCTTCTGTGAGATAAGCCATTTGGGTGGTTGTATCTAGATCCACACCCAGAAAAGTTATTCTTTGGGATGGAACAAGTCTTGATTTGTGCATGTTGACTGTATATCCCAAGGCCTGTAGAAGATTGATGGCATAATTTAAGTCCTTTATCAAAGTTTGTTGGCTGTCCGCTTGTATAAGGCAGTCGTCCAGATATGGGTATATTTGAATCCCCTGAAGTCTGCAGTGTGCTATTACTGATGCCAGGCATTTCGTGAATACTCTGGGCACAGTAGATAAGCCAAAGGGCAATGCTGAGAATTGATAATGCTCTGACCCTGCAAGAAATCTGAGGTGTCTTCTGCAACTTTGTCTGATAGGGACATGCAGGTATGCGCCTCCTTGAGGTCTAGAGTCACCAGCCAAGACCCCTTGCCCAGCATGGGAAGGAGTTGCTGTAAAGTCAACATTTTGAATTTTGGCACAATGAGATAAGTATTCAGTGCGGACAAGTCGAGAATTGGTCTCCATTGATGCTCTTTTCTTGGAACAAGGAATAGTCTGGAGTAAAATCCTTGGCCTTGTTCTGAAATAGGAACTTTTTCTATGGCTTTCATTTGTAGTAAGTTTGAGATTTGTTTCAAAGCCTCTGCCCTTTGATTTAGTGGCAGACCTGGCATGCCTTTTCTTTTTGGCAATGTGTGGAAATGGAACCTGTATCCGTTGTCTATTATTTGGAGTGTCCATTTGTCTCTTGTAATGCTGTGCCAATTTTTTGAGAATAAAGAAAGCTTTCCGCCCAAAGGTGCTTCTAATTGAGCCCTGGTTGGCGGAGTCAAAGCAAAGTCATTGAGTTTGTCCTTGTGCAGCAGTTGCAGGTCCTGAACTGCCTGTCTGGTTTGGAGGTTGCCATTGACGGCCTCTGTAGGAGCCCCTAGCTTGCCCTCTACCTCTGGCACGCCTGTTCCTGCCTCTTTGAAATTTCTGTGTCCGGAAAGGACCAATTCTTGGAAGGCCAATTTCTGCTGAATCTTGGCGGTTGGACTTGAAGAAAATCCTTAACTGTTTGTACAGATTTTGCCTTTTCCTCAAATTTCTTTAGGACTTCTTGAGCAGTGGAACCAAAAAACTTTTGCTTTTCCGGTGGAGCATCCAGAAGCTTAGCTTTAACATGGTCTGGCAGAGATTGTTCCTTCAGCCAAGCATGCCTACGTATGACAACACCTGCCATTGCTGACCTACATGAAGCTTCCAATGCATCATAACCACACTGCAAGAAATGGTTGCTAACCTGCTGGGAGTTATGAACCAGATCCTGAAGGGATTTGCAGTCAAGGGGTTCAGTAGAAGACAGTTTCTTATGCATTTCTTCTAACAAATACTCTTGGTACTGTATCATATGAAATTGACAATTTAATGCCCTCATGGCAAGAGTGGCAGAAGTATACACTTTTTTACCCCATCTCTCTAAAGCCCTGGACTCCTTTGCAGAGGGGAGTGGGTTCTTAGTAGTAACAGCTGCAACCCCTTTAGGGCCCTGTGAAATACTTTCAGGATCAGTAGAGTGGGCCTTGTAAAGAAAATTATGCGAGTCCGGGACCCTGTAATACCTATCGGGCTTAACAGGGGCCGGAGGCAGAGTGTCAGGGGTCATACTAGAGTCAGAATACACATCATCAATGACATTTAAAACAGGAGGAATAGCCAAAGGTCTATGCTGAGGTAAATGAAGAAAAGTTTAGTCTTTTCCTGGAATCAGAATATTCCTGGCCCTGCCATTTGAAATGCTCTCTCAGAGTGAAGGGTCTCCCCAAAGGAGAGCTCTTCAGGAGGGGAGGCTGAGGGGATAGATTCCTCTGCATCCGAATCCTCGAGGCGAATAAGCCCCTCCTGGTAGTCCGAGTGATCCGAGGGAGGCTGAGAGGATAGATTCCTCTGCATCCGAATCCTCGTAGGCCGAATAAGCCTCCTCCTGGTAGTCCGAGTGATCCGAGCCATCAGAGGCCTCCTCTGAGGATAGGGGATCAGGAAGATCTACCCTGGGCCTTTTGTCTAGAGGAGGTTGGGAGCCCCTGTCCGGATGGGGCTGAGAGCCCCTGATTAAAGAGATAAGGTCCTCTGCTATGGTTAGAATCTGTGAACTAGAAGAGGGTCCCTGAGGAATAACCCTGGGAGGCATGGCTTTAGTGTGTTTAGCAGCTTTAGCCCTGGTGAAGGCCTTAATGGACATGGATGCAGGAGGCCTGGCTGCACCACGTGCTGGTGTAGCTTTGTCTAGAGGTATGGTGTCGGAAGATTCCAAAACACCAGTTTCTGAAGGCAATTCTGTAACTGACTCGGTAGGAGCCTCCGGGGCTGAGGCTGTCGGTTGTACTGTTTCAGGGTTCGGAAGTTCCAAGGACTCGGTATCAGCCGAGACCGAGACACTCGCGGTAGGCCTAGCCGCTGTTTCAGCCGAAACCACGGCCCGCGTGTGTCGGTCCTTGTCTTTGTTTCTTAGCTAAATGTGAAGTAGAGGTTTCTGATGGCATTTTATATGAAAAACTAGCCCCAAAAAACTCCTCTGCGAACTCCGACCGACGTCCAAGAGTGCGTCGGTTGAAGGAAGCGCAGGCTGAACAGGCCGAGGCGGGGCAAGTAAAATCTTTGATGGAGACAGCGGAGATCCTTAAATCCAGGTCTTTCCTTTTCCCTGTTTTCTCTTAAGTAGTCACCACAGACACCTTGGACTTTGCCTGGGGAGATGCTTCAGGAGTGATAAAAAGTTCAGGGTGTGTGGAACACCAGGGAGAGATGGCAGCACATAAATATTAAGGAGATGTTCGCCTTGATCAAGATACTCCACTTTGTTCCCTGGGAAATTTTCAAGTTAATCAGACAGTGTCATAGTAATGTGGTACATCAACAAGCAAAAAGGAACCAGGTTGATACCCTTTGCAGACTAGACATGTTAGCTTGGGATATAGCTTCACAGCAGAATCTCACTCTACAGGCATCCTACATTCCGTCATAGCAAAATTGTGTCAGACAAGCTGAGCAGGACCAGGGCAGATCCTAATGAATAGAACCAGATCAGGGGGTCTTTCGAAGATTTCTACCATCTGTGGGAAGCTCCTCAGTAGACCACTTTGCCTCCTGACTGAACAAACAACTGTCAGGATTCTGTTCCAGGATTTCATGCAAGCAGGCTTAGAAGACTGATACCTTTTCTTTTCCTTTGTTAGGAAAGTTGTGTATACTTTTCCACCACAAGCTTCCTCACAGACTACTTGATACACCCTGAAATCAGTCATCTTCAACCGACTGCTTGGATAAGGCCTTAATTACTTACTGAGGTTTCGTACTAAAGGAGGCAAGAAAGCTTGCTGCTAGAATATCATAAATTAGCAAAAGGAAAATGGTTTTCTAGTTGGTGCGAAACACATAACCAGCACCCATTCAGGGCTAGTTGTTTTTTGGTTTTACAACATTTGAGTTACTGCCCTATGGACTTTCTTTTTCCTCTAGCAAGGTTCACTTAAAGGCCATTTCAGCATGTCTTCCCATGAATCCTTTTTCAATGCAAAATACAAATGGGTTCTAAATATCTCAATGTTACAGATTCCACTTTCACACTTTACCAAGGATAAGAGGAATGCCAAATCTGCCACCAAATCAATGGGCAGAGGCTCAAAGACAAATTGCTGCTCTCATGGACATGAGAGCCATTCAAGAGGTACCTACATAGGAGCAAGGACAAGACTGTTTCTGGTCCCACGAAAGGACAAAGCCTGGAGACTCATTCTAGACCTTTCAATTCTGAACACATACCTGAGGTTCCCAAATTCAAGATGCTCACACTTCAGCAGCTCCTTTACATGCTGGGCAAGAAGGCTTGGCTAGTAACGTTGGACCTCAAGGAGGCATACCTGCATGTCCCAATCAGACAAAATTGCAGAAGATACCTCCGATTTATAGCAGGTACAGCGCATTACCAATTCTCTGCACTGCCCTTTGCCTTATCTACTGCGCCCAGAGTACTCACGAAATGCCTGGCACCAGTAATTGCATACTGCAGACAAAAAGGAATTCAAATATATCCATATCTGGATGACTGCCTTATTCAAGCAGAAAGCAAGGACATCCTTTTAAAACATCTGGCGTTTGTAAGAAAACTTCTAAGTTGCCTGGGGTACACAGTAAACGAAAAGAAATCAAAAATTACAGTTTTGTACCTACCATAAATGTAGATGTCTGATAGGTATGCATCTGCAGTCATCACATATGGGTTGTCCTGCCTCAGGCAGCCCTTCGGTCGGCCGGATTCCAAAGTCTGGGTCCGGCTGATGTCGCCTCCTCCCGACGTCAGAGCGTCTGGGGTATAAAAGCATCAGCCGACGCCATCTTCCTCAGTTTTTCTTGCCCCAGATGCCAGGTGCCCTCTAGGAAGGCTAAATTTGGAGAAATGCAATAAAAATCCAAACATTTGCAATAATATATATATATATATATATATATATATATATATATATATATATATATATATATAAAAACAAATACACCATAATAGATCCCCCCAGCTAGCTAACAGAGGGGTGGGTACCCAAGAAATACCACAGAGGGGAAGGAGGAGAACCTGACTGCAGATGCATACCTATCGGGCATCTACATTTATGGTAGGTACAAAACTGTACTATGTCCTTCAAGGATGCATCTGCAGTCATCACATATGGGTAGAATACCATAGCCAATCTGGGGTGGAGGAACTAAGAAAAGGATGGTGTAGCTAAGATACCCTGCAGGACAGCCATAGCAAAGCCTGCTCTGGATCTGGAATATAAAGGTAAATTATAATGCTTGGCAAATGTATGCACGGAGCTCCATGTGGCAGCTTCTAAAATGTCCTTGGTAGCCACCCCTCTTAAGAAGGCTGTGGAGGTGGCTGTGGCTCTCGAGAATGAGGTCTAATGTTAGCTGGTACAGTCTTTCCATGAAAGGAGTAACAAAAGCGAATGCAATTTCCTATCCATTTTGAAATAGTCTGTTTGGAAATTGCTTTTCCTTGAGTACCAGCAGCATATGCTACCAACAGCTGGTCAGCTTTTCTGAAACCCTTAGTTCTGTCCAAGTAGTAGCGCAACTGTCTGTGAATGTCTAGGGTGTGCAGCAGTTTCTCCCCTTTGTTTTGTGGATTTGGGAAGAAGGTAGGCAAGTGAATGGCTTGATTCAAGGAAACCCTGGATACCACCTTTGGCATAAATGTAGGATTAGTTCTCAAGGAAACTCTGTCCTGATGAAAAATAATGAATGGCTGCACTGCCATCAGGGCCTGCAACTCCGAAACTCTTCTTGCTGAGGTTATTGCCAGAAGGAAGGCAGTCTTCCATGAAAGGTACTGTAGATCTGCGGATACTGCTGGTTCAAAATGGAGGCAGTGTTAGTTTTTCCAACACAAAGTTAAGGTCCCAAGCAGGTAGAGGTGGTTTCCGAGGAGGTTTGATGTATTTGATTTCTCTTAGAAACTGTCTTAGGAGAGTATGAGAAAAGACAGGTGGATCAGTATTGTACTCTGCTGAAATTGCTGAAGCATGGATTTTAATAGAAGAGTAAGACAGACCATTGTGGAACATTTCTGCCAAATATTCCAGGATATGTGCCATGTTCATCACTGTCATCTAGGCCCTTTGTGGTGTTCCAGATGAGAAATCTTTTCCATTTTGCTGAATATGCCTTTCTTGTGGAAGGGCGGTGAGCTTCCATAATAATATCCTTCACTCTCTGGGATAGCTTATCCTGAGGAGTCGTCAAGGTATTCTCCATGCTGTTAGTTGCAAGGTTTTCAGGTTGGAATGCAGAGTTTTGTATCTGTGCTGTGTCGGTAGAAGTGGCCATAGAGGCAGAGGCCATGGTTTCGTACGTGACATGCTCCTTAGCAGTGGGTACCAGTGCTGTCTTGGCCAGTCCGGGGCTATCAGAATCACTTTTGGCTGCTCTGTCCTGACCTTCAGTAACACCTTGGTCATTAATGGGATAGGTGGAAATGCATACACTGTTAGATTTCTCCAGCTTCCACGCTTGTGGGTGGTATGTCCTTGAGCAGAATTTCTTCAGTTGATGGTTGTGGGGGGATGCAAATAGATCTATGTCCGGCCTCCCCCAAGATTGTGTTATCTGTTGGAAGATGTCTGGGTGCAGCATCCATTCGTGCACATCCATGATATTTCTGCTTAAGCTGTCCGCCAGTGTATTGTCTTTCCCTGGCACAAACTGAGCTTGTAGCTGTATATTGCGTTTCAAGGAAAGATCCCATAGATTCATTGCCAGTCTGCAAAGAGGGTAGGAATGGGTACCCCCTTGCTTGTTTATGTACCACATCACTGTGGTGTTGTCTGTCCTTATTAGCAGGTGGCCTTGATGCAGAAAGAGTTTGAAGGCCTCGATTGCATGCATCACTGCTAGCATTTC
Source organism: Protopterus annectens (assembly GCF_019279795.1). Taxonomy (NCBI): domain Eukaryota; kingdom Metazoa; phylum Chordata; order Ceratodontiformes; family Protopteridae; genus Protopterus; species Protopterus annectens. Next base: position 833,831,422 of record NC_056728.1, on the reverse strand, counting down.
TTTTTGATTTATGTGCATGCGTAGCTCCTTTCGTGACCACTGCCCTTGGATACCTCTGCCCTCCATGTGTGCTCCCAACCTAGGTCTGAAGTGTCCGTTGTAATAGTTTGGGAGGTTTTTGGCTTTGTGAAGGGCAACCCCCTGTTGGACTGGCTGGCCTGAGCCCACCACAGAAATTCCTTTTGAAGGCATGGAATGAGTGGGATTAAAGTTTCCAAACTGTGACTGTGCTGAGTCCATAAACTCCTTAGGTACCACTGTAGCTTTCTCATATGTAGCCTTGCTTGTGGAATCAAGAGAATACAGGATTCCATGTAACCCAGGGCCTGCAGGAATTTCCTTGCAGTCAGCTGAGTTTGTCTTGTCAGATTCTTGAAGTAATCCGGTATTTGTCTTTGTTTTTCTTCTGTGAGATAAGCCATTTGGGTGGTTGTATCTAGATCCACACCCAGAAAAGTTATTCTTTGGGATGGAACAAGTCTTGATTTGTGCATGTTGACTGTATATCCCAAGGCCTGTAGAAGATTGATGGCATAATTTAAGTCCTTTATCAAAGTTTGTTGGCTGTCCGCTTGTATAAGGCAGTCGTCCAGATATGGGTATATTTGAATCCCTGAAGTCTGCAGTGTGCTATTACTGATGCCAGGCATTTCGTGAATACTCTGGGCACAGTAGATAAGCCAAAGGGCAATGCTGAGAATTGATAATGCTCTGACCCTGCAAGAAATCTGAGGTGTCTTCTGCAACTTTGTCTGATAGGGACATGCAGGTATGCCTCCTTGAGGTCTAGAGTCACCAGCCAAGACCCCTTGCCCAGCATGGGAAGGAGTTGCTGTAAAGTCAACATTTTGAATTTTGGCACAATGAGATAAGTATTCAGTGCGGACAAGTCGAGAATTGGTCTCCATTGATGCTCTTTTCTTGGAACAAGGAATAGTCTGGAGTAAAATCCTTGGCCTTGTTCTGAAATAGGAACTTTTTCTATGGCTTTCATTTGTAGTAAGTTTGAGATTTGTTTCAAAGCCTCTGCCCTTTGATTTAGTGGCAGACCTGGCATGCCTTTTCTTTTGGCAATGTGTGGAAATGGAACCTGTATCCGTTGTCTATTATTTGGAGTGTCCATTTGTCTCTTGTAATGCTGTGCCAATTTTTTGAGAATAAAGAAAGCTTTCCGCCCAAAGGTGCTTCTAATTGAGCCCTGGTTGGCGGAGTCAAAGCAAAGTCATTGAGTTTGTCCTTGTGCAGCAGTTGCAGGTCCTGAACTGCCTGTCTGGTTTGGAGGTTGCCATTGACGGCCTCTGTAGGAGCCCCTAGCTTGCCCTCTACCTCTGGCACGCCTGTTCCTGCCTCTTTGAAATTTCTGTGTCCGGAAAGGACCAATTCTTGGAAGGCCAATTTCTGCTGAATCTTGGCGGTTGGACTTGAAGAAAATCCTTAACTGTTTGTACAGATTTTGCCTTTTCCTCAAATTTCTTTAGGACTTCTTGAGCAGTGGAACCAAAAAACTTTTGCTTTTCCGGTGGAGCATCCAGAAGCTTAGCTTTAACATGGTCTGGCAGAGATTGTTCCTTCAGCCAAGCATGCCTACGTATGACAACACCTGCCATTGCTGACCTACATGAAGCTTCCAATGCATCATAACCACACTGCAAGAAATGGTTGCTAACCTGCTGGGAGTTATGAACCAGATCCTGAAGGGATTTGCAGTCAAGGGGTTCAGTAGAAGACAGTTTCTTATGCATTTCTTCTAACAAATACTCTTGGTACTGTATCATATGAAATTGACAATTTAATGCCCTCATGGCAAGAGTGGCAGAAGTATACACTTTTTTACCCCATCTCTCTAAAGCCCTGGACTCCTTTGCAGAGGGGAGTGGGTTCTTAGTAGTAACAGCTGCAACCCCTTTAGGGCCCTGTGAAATACTTTCAGGATCAGTAGAGTGGGCCTTGTAAAGAAAATTATGCGAGTCCGGGACCCTGTAATACCTATCGGGCTTAACAGGGGCCGGAGGCAGAGTGTCAGGGGTCATACTAGAGTCAGAATACACATCATCAATGACATTTAAAACAGGAGGAATAGCCAAAGGTCTATGCTGAGGTAAATGAAGAAAAGTTTAGTCTTTTCCTGGAATCAGAATATTCCTGGCCCTGCCATTTGAAATGCTCTCTCAGAGTGAAGGGTCTCCCCAAAGGAGAGCTCTTCAGGAGGGGAGGCTGAGGGGATAGATTCCTCTGCATCCGAATCCTCGTAGGCCGAATAAGCCCCCTCCTGGTAGTCCGAGTGATCCGAGGGGAGGCTGAGGGGATAGATTCCTCTGCATCCGAATCCTCGTAGGCCGAATAAGCCTCCTCCTGGTAGTCCGAGTGATCCGAGCCATCAGAGGCCTCCTCTGAGGATAGGGGATCAGGGGGATCTACCCTGGGCCTTTTGTCTAGAGGAGGTTGGGAGCCCCTGTCCGGATGGGGCTGAGAGCCCCTGATTAAAGAGATAAGGTCCTCTGCTATGGTTAGAATCTGTGAACTAGAAGAGGGTCCCTGAGGAATAACCCTGGGAGGCATGGCTTTAGTGTGTTTAGCAGCTTTAGCCCTGGTGAAGGCCTTAATGGACATGGATGCAGGAGGCCTGGCTGCACCACGTGCTGGTGTAGCTTTGTCTAGAGGTATGGTGTCGGAAGATTCCAAAACACCAGTTTCTGAAGGCAATTCTGTAACTGACTCGGTAGGAGCCTCCGGGGCTGAGGCTGTCGGTTGTACTGTTTCAGGGTTCGGAAGTTCCAAGGACTCGGTATCAGCCGAGACCGAGACACTCGCGGTAGGCCTAGCCGCTGTTTCAGCCGAAACCACGGCCCGCGTGTGTCGGTCCTTGTCTTTGTTTCTTAGCTAAATGTGAAGTAGAGGTTTCTGATGGCATTTTATATGAAAAACTAGCCCCAAAAAACTCCTCTGCGAACTCCGACCGACGTCCAAGAGTGCGTCGGTTGAAGGAAGCGCAGGCTGAACAGGCCGAGACGTCGTGGTCTGGGCCTAAGCAGGGGAGGCAGTAAGAGTGGAAATCTTTATGAGGTATTTGTTTCCCACAAGTTAAACAATTATTAACTTTATCTGACATCGGCTGAGGCAAGAAAGAGTCCCCAATGGGGTACTTAGCTTTTGAAGTCTTCGGATAGCTGAATTACAGGAGCTGGCCAACCGGCACTCGCGAACTGCTTCTGCTTCAGGCACCACGCGGCAAGAATGACTGAGGAAGATGGCGTCGGCTGACGCCTTTATACCCCAGACGCTCTGATGTCGGGGAGGAGGCGACATCAGCCGACGCCGGACCCAGACTTTGGAATCCGGCCAACCGAAGGGCTGCCTGAGGCAGGACAACCCATATGTGATGACTGCAGATGCATCCTTGAAGGACATCTAGTGCCCTCACAAGAGATAATATTCCTGGGTGCCATCTTAAATACAACGGCCCAGATGGCTTATCTCACGCCAGACAAAGACAACTGACTCAATATTTCAATATGATGGCAACATTAATCCAACTCCCTGCAAGGAAAATCCTGCAGGCCTTTGGGTTCATGGCATCCTGCATACTACTAATTCCATATGCCAAACTGCATATGAGGAAATTACAATGGTACCTGAAAAGTGTATGGACTCAACACAGCCACAGCTTGGAAACAATTATACCACTCATTCCCTGCCTTCAAAAGGAGTTTATATGGTGGGCTCAAGCATGTCACCTCAACAAGGGTCAGCCGTTTGCCATACCCTACAGCAAGGCAGACAATAACAGACTCATCGGATTACGCCTGGAGAGCACACATGGCAGGACACTGCATTCAGGGCAAATGGTCTGCAGATCAAATGCATCATCACATCAATCACAAGGAGATGCTAGCTGTGCAAAATGCTCTAACAGTTTTCAAGGACCTCTTACATCCAGGACAATTTCTAATAAAGACGGACAACAGCACAGTAATGGGGCACAAACAAACAAGGGGGAACACATTCCTATCCCTTATGCAGGCAAGCAATGACCTTGTGGAACACAGCACTGACTTACCAAGTTCAACTACAAGCACAATTCCTGCCAGGAAAGAAAAACACATTGGCAGATGAGCTAAGCAGAAATATCATGGATCCTCACGAGTGGAGGCTAGATCCACAAGTATTCACAATAACTCAAAAATGGGGAAGCCCAGACATAGATCTGTTTGCTTCCCCCCAAAACTGCCAACTATGAAAATTTTGCACAAGGACATACCACACACTAGCTTGGAAAGTGGACGCCCTTTCATTCAGTTGGAAAACATTAACAGTGTATGCCTTCCCTCCACTACCTCTACTGGCAAAGGTGCTACTGAAGGCCAGATCAGAGAGGCGACAAATGATCCTCATTGTTCCAGACTGGCCACGCCAACACTGGTACCCAATATTAAGGAACATGGCACAAGGCCCTCCATGGATATTACCTCAAATTCCCCACCTGCTGACTCAGCAAAACAATCAGATTCTTCACAGTCAGCTCAAGACCTTAAATCTGGCTGCATGGTAGATTACCTAAATAATCAGTCAACACTTCTCTCTAAGGATGTCATGGATGTCATTTTGGAGGCCAGGAGGCCCAGCACCAGGAAAACCTACTCAGATAAATAGAAAAGATTCTGCGCCTGGAACCAGGCTAAAGGCCAAAACCCTCTAATCCCAAATATTCCTCAGATACTGCAATATTTAACTGAGATGCTGCACAAAGGCCTTTCCTTTTCTTCCATTAAGATCCATGCTTCAGCAATTTCAGCTCATTACAACACAGATCCTCCCATATTCTCACATCCATTACTAAAACAGTACCTCAGAGGGGCTAAGAACATATGACTGCCCCGAAGACCTCCAACTCCAACTTGGGACCTCAACTTCGTTTTGGAAAAACTAACACTGACACCTTTCGAACCAGCTTTTTCAGCCGATTTACAATTCTTGGCATGGAAAACTGCCCTGCCGCTGGCAATTACCTCAGCACGAAGAGTCTCAGAGCTACAGGCACTAATGGCAGTGGAGCCCTTCATCATTTTTCATCAAGACAGAGTTTTCTTATGAACCAACCCTTCCTTTATGCCAAAGGTAGTATCCAGTGTGGCTCTAAACCAGACCATTCATTTACCCACTTTTTATCCAAACCCCCAGAATAAAGGGGAAAGACTCCTTCACTCTTTGGACATTCACAGGCAATTACGTTACTACTTGGCTAAGACAAAGACTTTAAGAAAATCTGACCAACTCTTTGTATCCTATGCTGCAGGCTCACAAGGAAAGGCCATTTCCAAACAGACCACTTCAAAATGGATAGCACATTGTATCCATTTCTGCTACACTCACCATGGGAAAACTGTGCCTGGTAACATTAGGCCCCATTCCACTAGGGCTACAGCAACCTCAGCAGCCTTCTTCAGATAGGTACCCACCAGGGATATTTTGGAGGCTGCAACTTGAGTTCGGTGCACACTTTCACAAAGCACTACCACCTTCCTCTTTATTCCAAAAGCAGAGCTGACTTTGTCACTGCAGTTCTGCAAGGCATCTTAGCCTCTCCTAATCCTGTTTAGTACCAACCACCCTGCCTTAGCTTTGGGATTCAACCCAAGTGCGATGACTGCAGCAGTGTAACACGATGAACATAGTACAGTTTTGTACCTACCATAAATGTAGATGTTAGAGTGTTCACACTGCTGCAGTCCAGGTTACCCTCCCTCCATCCCCTCTTCTAAACAGGTTTTTACTTATACCTCTCTCTAGATACAATCTGTATGACGTATTTCTATGTGGTGTATTTGCTTACAGCTGCAGCTGTTGTTTCCTACTCTTGTATGTTTTCATAGGATTATGTATTGCCTTCCTATTTGGGGGCACCTGACATCTGGGGCAAAAAAAACTGAAGAAAATGGCGTTGGCTGCCTCTTTTATACCCCTGTCGCACTGACGTCAGGGAAGAAGCGACTCCAACCAACTCCGGACCAAGACTTTGGAACTCAGGCCGACTGTGGGACCGCCTGACGGCAGATAACCCAAGTGTGATGAAAGCAGCAGTGTGAACACTCGAACATATACATTTATGGTAGGTACAAAACTGTACTTTTTCTTTCCCGATCATTCGAACAGGGGAGAGTCCTGCCTACATACCCTAGACATTCACAGGCAAATTTGTTTCTACCTGGACAGAACTAAGGCTTCCCGCTAATCAGATAATTTATTCTTGGCCTATTCTGGACCTTGTTTACGATGTGGTGTTTCTAAGGTCACATTGGCTAAATGGTTAAAATACTGTGCAACATTTATTTACAAAGAGCACAATATCCTTCTAACTACAGCCATAAGGGCTCATTCCACAAGGTCGGTAGCAACTTCTGCTGCCTTCCATGCTAGAGCTTCTTTACATGACATTTTTGCAGCTGCAACTTGGGCTAGACCTCATACCTTCATCAACCATTACAAATTGGATTTGGCCTCCAGAGGAAGGGCATCTTTTGGTTCAATGGTGCTCAGGAATGTCCTTCCATGAGAGCCTCCCAGGAATAAAGGTAGCTGGGGACTCTGTCCCAGATGTAAGGAATGAACGAGGATTAACAATATCAGATAAAGAAGTTATGTCTTAGCATACTGTTCCATCTGTATTGTTGATCCTCATTCAGTCATTACGACCCTCCCTCCTTCCCGCTCCTGAGGCTTATAGTGGATCTCACCATCCAGTTCCATTAGGTCATTTGAGCAGAGGTAGTCTCTACCTTCTTTTGACTTGCAAACTCAAATCTGAGGTAACAGGGAGAGGGGAATTCTGGGTAAATGTTTAGCTCAAAGAGTTTGTGGCTGGCGTGAGCTTGGAAGGTGGCTGGCTCGGTTCCAAGGTCGGAACAGACTACCCAGACGTAATGACTGAACGAGGATCAACAATACAGATGGAACGTTATGGTAAGACATAACTACTTTTTATCTTTGGCAGTTGGAACTCCAGGTATGGGATCTTGCTGTACAGTATCAAGTCACTCTTCAGGCTGTTAGCATTTCCTCAATTCAAAATATTGTGGCAGACACTCTGAGCAGGTCTAACTCAATCCCACAAATGGGTGCTTCACAGGGTTGTGTTTCTGGACGTTGTCCACCAGTGGGATACTCCTCACATAGATTTACCCCCCCCCCCCAAGAGACAACTTCCTCTTTTTTGTGCCAGAGTCCCTGGTGTTCTGGTTTGGAATGGGGACACCCTCTCTTTCTTGGAAGGGGTTGTTTCTTTATGCTTTCCCTCCCCTTCACCTAATTCCAAAAGTCATGTTCAAAATTCAGCATGGCACTCCCAAAATCTTGTTGGTGACTTCCTTTTGGCCAAGACAGCCTTGGCTCCCTCTTTTGCATTTAGCCAAGGACAATCACGTTACCTGACAGGGTGGAACTACTCACACAAAACAAGGGATCTCTCATCTGTCCCCATTTGTCTACTCCTCAACTAACTGCAAGGGAGACAGGATTATGATTCTTCATAGGCACCTTTTTTCTGAGGATGTGCTTAGGGTCTTGCAGGAGGCCAGAAAACTGAATACTAGGAAATCCTACTTACCCAAATGGAAATGGTTCTCTGTTTGGTGTCTTTCGTGTAACCTGGATCCACTTTCTGTGAATCATTTTTTTGTGACTTGCTTAATGTTGGGTTGGCTTATTTGTTGGCTAAGGCCCACTTATCTGCTATTTCTGCTTGTCTCCATTTATCTTCTCTTTTAGCTTCTAGGTTTTAAGGTAGACAATTTCTTAAAGGCACCTTTCATATTAGACCTCCCAGGAAGCCTGGGGTCTTCATTTTGTTTTGGAAAATTTGAGTCGGGCTGCTTTTGACCTTGCAGCTTCAGCTTTCTTGAAAATTGCTCTTGGAAGGCTGTTCTTTTGTTAGCCCTTACTTTTGCCAAGTGGGTGTTGAAGCTTCAAACCACTATGGTTTGCCCTCCTCTATTAGTGTTTCATAAGGTAGGGTGTCTTTGTGTACTAATGCTTCTTTTATGACCAAGGCGGTGAATGAGTTGTCCCTTAATCAGTCTATCCATTTGCCCATTTTTTTCCCTTTTCCACAATCTGACAATGAGAAGGTGCTGCACTCGTCGGATGTGTATAGAGCTATCCAATTAAAATCTGAGTTGTTTAAAACTATTAGGAAGTCTAATCAGTTCCGTTTCCTTTTATCCCAGGTCTTTGCGATTGGCTGTATGCAAGTGGACCGTTACCTCTTCGATTTCTAAAGCTGTTTCTTTTTGTTATCTTTCATGGTAAGAGCCTTCCTTCTGTAAAGGCTTATTCCACTAGAGCTTTGGCCTTTTCTGTTTTTTTTTGTCCATGGGTTTGGATATTGACTGTATTCTTGAGGTAGCTACCTGGACTTCTGTGCATACTTTTACCAAGCACTAGAAGTTGTATGGAATTTCAGGAGCTAGAGCTGCTGTTGCTAGGGCCATCCTTCATGGCTTCCTAGTAAGCTGTACTGATCCTTCCTCTTCCCAGGTTTCTTCCTGAGCTTTTGGACTGTCCATGTTATAAAAACTACAACAATGAAATGGAAGAACATAATACAGAAGTGTAAAACCTTACCTTAGTGGTAGATGTCCTTTTCACTGTTGTAGTATGTACTCCCTCCTCCCACTGGTTCTTTTCTCTTCTGGATATACTGGTCACCTTTTGGTTTTCCTTGGACTGGCGTTCCTACTGTGGGCTCTCGGTTCTGAGGATGGTATGTCCGGACATCACCCTTATGCCCTACATTATGCAAGAAGCATACTTGTGAAGTATGTCGTACCTTATGGCAACCTCAAAGCTTTGGTATATCAGCCGGATGTCAGGCAGCCTTTAGCAGGGGATTCCTCATGTTATGAATGCTGCAACAGTGGAGAAAAACTCTACCGTTATGATAAGATTGTACACAGCTGTGCTTTACATTCACCAGAAGGGGACTATCTGGTATGGACACCTGGGAACCACATCTTGGTGAAAAGTATATTTGCTGCTGAAGTGCTTAACGTTTCAATGCATGACATACCTTTAGTAACATTCAGAAAGGTTTTCACAGAGACCATCATCAGGTCGTCAGTGGTGGTAACAATGCAAACGCGATCTCACACTCCTTGAGGGTATTTCACAGCACAGCCAATGGAGCAGCAAGAGTAACAGGGTGGCCTCCGTCATGAGAAGGCAGTCCTTGGTCAGATTCTGAGGTGTTGAGTAAAATTCCTTAACATTCCCAGTTTTAAGTGGTCATCTTTGCTCAAGACAAAAGAAGAGGTAAAAACGCTCTCAGCTTTTGAGGTGACATTTACTGCTCTACAGCAATCCATTTCCTCAAAGGAAGTGTGAAAAACTTAGTTCTTTGTGTAAAAACAGAAATCCTGTAATCAGTACTGTGGCTGAATCCCAGCACTGTTTTAAGGGCTTTCCTGAATGGAAGCAGCAGAGGTGAACAAGTAGAATCAGGAGAGTAACATCATTATGATCACTGCTGCAGTAGTCTTAACAGTGATCATTGTACCTTGCATGCAACAAAACCAGAAGTCTGCTCATGCTGAGTCTGGTTTTGGCACCAAGTACTTGCTTGGAAAAAGTGTTGGATGTCTCAGGAGTTTTGTGTACATTTAAAATAGGAGCATATTTTTTCTCTTGGGTTTAAAAGTTGCTTAAAACTACACTTTCAGTAAGGAAACTGGTTATTTAATTTTTTATGGCTGGGAAAGGTGTATAAAGTGCTTTTTACTGTGTTTCTTTTTTGGGGAAAGAAGTTTGTTTTTTGCTGGATAGCTATTTTACTGACTACTATTGTTAGGTTTCCCTGGGAAGCAAGCTCCCTTTTCATTTTGTCCATAGAACAAAGTAATTCTCCATCTGTCAGACCTTTTTCCAGCCACGGGAAAAAAATTGGTAAGCAGTTTTTGCCACCACAACAGGCTGGTATTTTGCTTTAGTTTTGGCCACAGCAGAGTTACCCACCATTGGTTATTTTCCCAGACTACTCATCTTATTTTTGAAATCTTGCAGGTTTAGTCCATACCACCATCATGGACTGGGGTGAGGCAGTGTACCCTGCTGCTGTCACGGTTAGGTTCCCTTTACAGGCAAGGGAGCTCCACTCTTGTTGTTCACGGGAGAAAAGGTAGGGAATTTGCACTTGCTTTGGCAGAATTTTGTACTCACTCCTGCTGTTGACTAATTCTTGGACTACTTATTCAAAAATCCTGTCAAAAAAGATGGCTAGAAATATTTATCTTTTTCTTTTGCAGTTACTCTGGACAGGAGTCATTGTAATGGACTTGGTTCAGGGTTTTGTGCAGGTTCTTAAGCCTTTTTGGAAGGCATATTCTGGTAAAAAAGGGGAGATTCCCTCCCTGAAGAGATTCAAGAAATGGAATCTTTAGGGGATTGTGAAGGAACACATGCATCCCCCTCAGATTTCTGCTTCTGATTTTGAGGGCAGTATGGTATCTGACTCCCCATGGAAGGGATTCTGACTGAGACTACTCTCAGGGTAAATGATCCGATTTCAGTCCATGTATTTTTGACTCTTGGGTAGTTTTTTCCAATCCTCAGAACAAATTCGGCCATTACACAGCTCACGCCAGCCAAAAATCTATCAAGCTAAGACTCTACCCACAATCCCCTCTCTCTATTGCCTCATATCTCATTTGACGCCGTTGTTGCAAGTCATATCAGTCGATTCTCCTCTTGCAGCAAGTAAATTTACTAGTCTTTTCCATTTTTCCTTTCTCGCTTTTTTCTTAAAATCCTTGCACTCTCATCTCTATCCACGTTTTTCTCAAGCAAGTGAGTTATTTTCCATACCCGTTGGTATCCTTTCACCTACCATTGCTGGTAGTACGCTATCTACTCATCCTCTCTACCGTTAGGTAGTTCTTTACCATTGTTGGTGATATTCTATTTTTTCTAACTTACCTATTTCTAAGTAAATCTGTCTACCATTGTTTGTGGAATTTTTTTCCATCTCTTCTGTATATGTGTGTGGGACTAGTGTGACTACAGTTCTGCCTGTTGACACCCCTTTTTCTTAGTTATCAGCATGGCAGTTGAGTCCAAAGGCACGACTGATTTTAAGCAGTGCCAGGACTGCAGGCGGAGAGTGCCAAACTCTGATGGGCACTCCTCCTGTGTTTATTTAGGTGCCTTACATTTAGACCTGGAATGATCCTTCTGCCAGGCCTTCAGTACCAGGGCCTTGGTAGAACGTCAAAATATGCTGATTCTTAAAGTGCTTAAGACCCGCTTTGAAGTAGCCTTATCTATGGCTGATACGTTTCCAAAGGCCTACGGTTCAAGACTAATCATTCGGTACTGACCTCTCCATCAGCACCGATAAGAATAAAAACTTAAGCCTTCTTCTGTTAGTTCCTCCAAGGAAGCCAAAGCTAAGGCTCCAAAGTTATCGGAATGAGTTACCTCCTTGTCACTGAGCTGACTAATGGTTTGGGCAATTTGAATATGCCCTGAGGTTTTGGAAGGTGGCAGAATAAATCCAAAACAGTTAAGCCACTGCACCAGTGATTATTCAAATATCTAGTTAGTATTCTGGTTAATTTTACTTAAACTTGTGTATCTTCTCCCTTCTTTTTGAATGGCCAGTGGCAATTACAATGAGCTCTTCAGAGAATGGATCTACTCATGGAAGACTTGGTGTCTTTGATACATCCTGACCATAAGATTTGACTCATGGCCTGGATGGTAGAATCCTTATGCTCTTTCAGGTACTTATTTTAAGAGGTCATGCAGCAGTATTAAAGGAGGCAATAAATCCTTCTACTATAAAATCATATATTAATAGATAGCAATGCTTTTCTATTTGGTGGGGAAAAGGAGTTCTCACCCATCCAGGGCTAGTGGTTTCTCTGATTATACATTATTCATAGAAGAGACTGTCGTTCAAACATTTACTGTTGTGCTAAGTTTACTTTCACAACTCTACCTTTTGGAGTGGAAACTCTTAGTTCGTATTAAGAAAACCAATGTATGTGCGTTTGTCTTTTTAGTAATCCACAGAGAGAATCTTTAGAGACGCATTTGTATGCTTCAGATAAAGCTAGAACATGCTGTAGGCATTTATTGATGTATGGCTTTGACAATAAAAGTAGTTCTACCGAAGCAATGGCTGTTCATATTTCAGAATTTTTAAGATTAAAGTAGCTCATTAGATTCAAAATGTTTGCACCCCACACAAATTCTCACCCACCATAATTCACACACCAATTGATGCAAATCATGTGATGTCCCGATTTATCATTGTTAATGAATGCAGACGTACTGTTGTGCATAAACACAGTGAGACACCACAATATTATCATGTCCATACAACTCATTCTTTCGCACTTACATGACCATTATCACATGCTCATTATAACCCCCTACCTTCATATACAAAAATTCATGATGCTGCTATCTGGAAGGCTAGAGATGTAAATGAGAAAGGGGTGATGTGCACAATGTAGTAAGTGAAACTTCACGAGTGAAATATTTGTGTTTCTGTAAACTTGTCTCATATTGGTGATGGCTGTCTGTGGTATTGTACTTTTTTGAGAATGGACTGTTATAAAAGAACTTGAAAATGAAGTTGTGTATGCAAAATAATATGGGCAGAATTTTTAAATACAATGGAAGGGTAAAGATTGTGAGATGCTATTCGAAAACTGAAGTGTAAATATGGTCACAAATTAGGAAAGTACAAATCTGTTTATAAGAAAAACACTTTACATTTTATTCTGAAATTTTCATTCAACAGGAGAAACCTTGATGCTGCACAACCGAAATGAGCAGTTGAAGCTCTGGGAGGACAGTAGAAATACTGGTATTAGTTCCATATTTAATCTTGGTACTAGTATGCTATGTGTTTTAATTCTGTACCGAATGCTGTATGTTTTTTTTTTTTTTGTAGTAGTGCAAGAATGAAAACGTAAATGTTCATTATTCCTACTGAAGCAGTAGCTATTAGGCTATAGGGTTTGTGTCTCACCCCAAAACACAACGGGCCAACTTCTAAAAGACTGTCTCCCAACATTTTCACTCTGACTGTTGATTTATCATCCCTGAGAAGGGGGAGATAAGCAGTTGAGTGGAAAATCTCAAGTATTTTCTTGACTCCTCATGAAGAAGCAGCTCATAGGCATCATGAGAAGAAACCAATCCTTCAGCTTCTTTCTGGAAGACTTACCCCATTCTAGGAACACTTCCACACACAGCATTTCGTTTTAGTGTGTATGCAAAAAGTTTTTTCTTTTTCTTTTTTTAATATCTATCTGTACAAACTATACTTGTAGATATAAATGTCTTTACTCTGTTTAATTTTATTTACAGGTGGTGTGTTGGCTTATTTAACGCACAAATGTACTTTGGTAGATGTTTTAATATTTCCTAAATGTGGCACAGTTTGTCATTTGAGCAGGGATGTTGACAGAGCATGTAGTTCATGCTACGACAGCTTATCTACCATTTATTCGGTCAAACTAAATTTTACATCCGAGTAGTTTTACAAAGGATTTATTGTACTGTTTGTGGGTTTTCCTTTTCTTGCACTAGTGCCAGCCTTGGAGGATGCATTTTATACTGCTTTTATCAAGTATAATGATCTTTAGTACTTTTAGAAGACAGTTGTCTTTATAAAGTTTCTTAAACTAACATATACTTTTTTCTCTTGTATATTCCTTTCCATTTGTTTTTAGAGGGGAATATTTGGTGCAGATCCGATTTTAAAACTTTTATTCTTTCACTACTATCAGTCCCTTATCTAAAAGTTCATACCTATCTCTTATCCTTTTGTTTTTGATATTTAGGTTCAAAACATGTCTGAAAGGTCTGTAGGCTGTGTAAATATTGAGTCTAGTGTCACTGCTCTGCTTCACTATTTGAGGAGATATGCCTGTGTTCGAAGTAAAAGAATTATTTTGAAAAGAAGTGTTACGTTTAAATTCAGCTTTAGAGAAAAGGGTGCTATGCTTGCTATGATTTTTCCCATCTGCTGCTCTTGTCAGCTAACATTTGATGAAAGAGAGAATTTTTGTAGAAAGTTTCTAAAACCTTTCTGTGACCACCCCAATCACGCACACATGCACACCTTTCAAATATCCAAGATTCTCATTCACACCTAAGAAACAAATAATGGCAGGAAGGTAAGAAAAAGAATAAAGAAACTTTCCAATAAAGTAGCAGTATTCAACCTCAGATTCAGGGCAGTACCACCCCATCCTTCACTTTGAACTAGACAGAATTTTTCCCTCGGGGTCTTCAGCTTTGCTCACCGTAGGCATTAACCTGTGCCCTTTACTGAAGGGGAAAAGCTTCTGTTCCAGAATGAATACCTTCCTATTTCAGTATCTCTGCATTACTCTTTAGATGTTTGGGCTCTAGCCTTAGCTTAACGCAAACTGCATAGCACTAATTTGACTGCATTAACACAGTACTTAATTGGATTGATTAGTTTTCTTCCTTGAGTTTTGTTCCAGGTGTTCCACAACCTGGGGTCTGTTCTATCCGTGTTATTATTCGTCATGGATGGGTCTTGGATCCAACCTCAGATCAGAGCCGGCAACTGATGGACGGATTGAGAGCTCAGACTCCTCCCCTTCCCATAATCTCCTGCTGACCTGTAACCCTCAGGTCTCATTTGCTGCTGAATGCATAGGATGTGATCCAGGCTCGAACTTCCTCATGTAGAGATAATTGACTCCTTTTTCTCCCCTTTATTTTGAGTGAGTGAAAGTGATATTTTGCCTTCTGCCTTAGTTTTTCTTACCTCCTTATAGCTACTTTATCTGTGTAGGGTGCTTTTCTTCTCCCTTTCTTAGCTTCGGGTTTCCCCCTTCTGTTATTTTAAAAACCTTCTCTCAACTACTTTCTCTAGTGTGTGTGTGTTGGGCGCATGATGGCTGAAACCTTTGGGTTTTAAAAGGTGGTCTTCGTGCGGTCGGAAAATGCCTCATTCTGACTCGCACAAGGAGTTTGTGTACTGTTTGGGAGAGCCTCATCTGGAGTCTGAAAGTGACATTTCTGCTGCATTCATCCCCAGGGCTCTTAGAAGTGTAGAAGTAAGTTGCTGTTAAGAGTTAGCTCAGGGTAGTCCACTGGCTTCAAACTCTCCCTCTAAAGCTGCTCAAGACCCAAAGAAGAGACCCCCCTCTCTCCAAGGGGTCTCCTTGTGTCTCAAAAAAGCATAGGGTCTCGGATCGCAGATCTCTGGATCTGTGCCTAGTCTGTATAGCTTCAGATCCCGGCTTTTCTGCTCAGAGAGCCTCAAATCAATCTCTCTGATCAGAGGCCTTGGCACCTCGGAGACCTTAAGATACGACTTGGCGCAAGCCTTCACCGGATTTGACCCATTTGTTGAATCTGTCCGGTGCATTGTCTAAGGCATCTGATCCATCTAGGGCTTCGGATCCAGTTGTACTGTCGGGTGAGATAGTTATTGACAGTTCCCCTTCTAGGTCTAAGAGATTGGATGCATCAGAGTCGGTGCCCCTCCAAGGATTGTAGGACATTGGCAGGATCTCTGGCAAGGTCGGGTAATACGTCGTCTTCCGGGTCCTCTAGAAGTTTGCTAGCCACAGATATGGATAGAATGAGTTTCTTAAAGGCCCAGATGGAGTTGGGGTTATTGCCATCCACACTTGAGATGCCTAAGGGACCTTCTTCATCCACAGGACTTCACTTTTCTCTTCTATAAGAATACAGGCATTCTATAAGGTGGCAACAGCCATGAGAACTGTGGTGTTTCAAAACCGCATGGCTCTCGACTTCACCCTAGCGGTGAAAGGAGGTAAGTGCGCTTTAATCCAGGAGGAGTGTTGTTTTTATATTCCCGAC